>NW_022196913.1:102648999-102657380 GCF_008632895.1 Mastomys coucha | reverse complement strand
AGACCAGGCTGGCCTCGAACTCAGAAATCCACCTGCCTCTGGCTCCCAAGTGCTGGGATTAAAGGTGTATGCCACCACCACCCGGTAGTTGAGTAGTATTCTGTTGTATAAACGGAACCACATTTTCTTTTTCCATTCTTTAATTAAGAGGCATCTAGATTGTTTCCAGTTTCTGGATATTCTGAACAAAGCTCCTACAAATATAGTTGGGCAAGTGTCCTTGTGATGTGGTAGAGCTTCTTTTCGGTATATGTCCATGAGTGGTAGAGCTGGGTCTCAAGATACAACTATTCCCAATTTTCTAAGAAACTGCCAAGTTTATTTCCAGAGTGTTTGTACAAGTTAGCACTCCCACCAGCAGTAGAGGACTGTTCCCCTTGCTCCATGTCCTTGCCAGCAGGAGCTATCACTGGAAGTTTTTTTATCTTAGCCATTCTGATGGGTGTAAGATGGAATCTCAGAGTCATTTTGATTTGCATTTCCCTGAGGATGAAGAATATTGAACATTTTGTTAGGTCTTCTCGGCCATTCGAGATCCTTCAGTTGAAAATTCTTTTGGTTGAAAGTCAGTTTTATCCAATATTAGAATGGCTACTCTAGCTTGTTTCCTGGGACCATTTGCTTGGAAAATTGTTTTTCAGCCCTTTACTCTGAAGTAGTGTTTGTCTTTGACACTGAAGTGTGTTTCCTGTATACAGCAAAATGCTGGGTCCTGTTTACATATCCAGTCTGTTAGTCAACCAGGACGTTATTGTGGATGCTGGGAAGTGCTTACTGATAGAAGCCTGATATGACTGTCTCCTAAGAGGCTCTTCTGGAACCTGACAAATACAGAGGAGGAAGCTCATAACCAAGCATTGAACTGAGCTCTGGGATCCCCGATGGAGGAGTTGGAGAAGGGACTGAAGGAGCTGAGGGAGTTTGCAGCACCATGAAGGGAGCAACAGTGTCAACAGGCTAGACCCCTGTGAGCTCCCAGGGTCTGGACCACCAACCAAAGAATACACATGGAGCAACCCATGGCTCTGGCCATATATGTGGCAGAAGATGGCTTTGTTGGACATCAGTGGGAGGAGAGGCCCTCAGGCCTGAGGGTGGCCCCAGTGTAGGGGAATGCCAGGGCTGGAGGATGGAAGTGGGTGGGTGGAGGAGCACACTCATAGAGGCAAGGGGAGGAGGGATTGGGTAGAGGATTTCTGAAGGGAAGACCTGGAAAGGGAAAAGCATTTGAAATGTAAATAAAGAAAATATCCAAGAAAAAAAGAAAGAAAAAAAGAAGATATTTCTTTGTTTAGCTCTGTACCCCATTTTTTAATTGGGTTATTTGGTTTGTTGGAGTCTAACTTCTTGAGTTCTTTATATATTTTGGATAATAGCCCTCTGTCAGATGTAGGGTTAGTGAAGATCTTTTCTCAGTCTGTAGGCTGTCATTTTGTCCTATTGACAGTGTCCTTTGTCTTACAGAAGCTTTTCAGTTACATGAGGTCCCATTTGTTAATTGTTGATTCTTAGTACCTGAGCCATTGGTGTTCTGTTAGGAAAGTTGTCTTCTGTTCCAGTGTGTTCAAGGCAGGTCATCACTTTCCCTTCTATTAGATATCTTAGATTCCGGTTTTATGTTGAGGTCTTTGGTCCACTTGGACTTGAGTTTTGCGCAGGGTGATAAATATGGATCTATTTGCATTCTTCAACATACAGACATCCAGTTAGACCAGCACCAGTTGTTGAAGATGCTTTCTTTTTTTTTTTTTTTTTTTTTTTTTTGTATGGCTTCTTTGTCAAACATCAAGTGTCTATATGTGTGTGGGTTTGTTTCTGGGTCTTCGATTCTATTTCCTTGATTATCTTGTCTATTTGTATGCCAATACTAGGCAGTTTTTATCACTATTGCTCTGTAGTACAGCTTGACATTAGGGATGGTGATATCTCCAGAAGTTCTATTATATAGGATTGTTTTAGCTATCCTGGATTTTTTGTTTTTCCATATGAGGTTGAGAATTGCTCTTTGCAAGCAAATGGATGGAACTAGAAACTATCATCCTGAGTGAGGTAACCCAGAAAGACATGCATGATATCTATTCAGTTATAAATGGATATTAGCCATAATGTACAGGATAATCATGCTACAATCTACAGACCCAAAGAAGCTAAGTAACAAGGAGGGTTCAAAGGAGGATGCTTGAATCTCACTCATGAGGGGAAATGAAATAGATATGGGAAGAGAACAGAAGGATGGAACTGGATGGGAGAGGGGGTGGGGAAGGGAACAGAAGTTGGGATTAGGTGTTAGGTGAGGTAGGCATAGAGAAAGGACTGGGAGAGAGAATGAAAATTGGTAGGAGAGGCATCTCTGGAATAAGCCAAAGATCTGGGAAGGGGAGGCTCCCAGAAATCTATGAGGGTGAACCTAATTGAGACTCCAAGCGTCAGGGGATATGAAGCCTGAAGTAACCTCATCCTGTAGCCAGGCAGGATCTCCAGTGAAGGGAAGGGGACACCAACTCACCCACAAATTCCTCAACTGAAAATCTGTTCTGCCTACAAGATGCACGGGGATAAAGATGGAGCAGAGATTGAGGGAATGGTGAACCAATGATGGGCCCAACGTGAGACCAATCCCATGGGAGGGAGCCAACCCTGATACTGTTAATGATACTCGGCTGTGCTTACAGACAGGAACCTAGCATTAAATGTCATCTGAGAGGCTTCATCCAGCAGCTGGTGGAAACAGACACATAGCCAAACAGTAGCCTGAACTCAGGGATTCTTTCAAAAGAGTGGGTAGAAGGTTTGAGGGTGCCAGAAGGGTCAGGAATTCCACAAGAATATCTACAGAGTCAACTAATCTGGGCCCATGGGGGCTCTCAGAGTCTAAACCACCAACCAAATAGCATGCAGGGGCTGGACCTAGATCCCCTACACACATAGAAGCAAATATGCAACTTGATCTTCATATAGGTCTCTTAATAATTAGAGTGGGGGCTGTCTCTGATTCTATAACCTGCCTTTGGATCCATTTCCCCTATCTTGGCTGCCTTGTCTGGCCTCAGTAGGAAAGGATGTGCCAAGTTCTACTGTGACTTGATGTGCCAGGGCAAGTTGATATCCATGAGGGACCTCCTCTTTTCCTCAGAGGGAGAAGTGGAGGGTGGGAGATAAGGGTGGAACTGGGAGGAGAGGAGGGAGGGTAGTTGTAATCAAATGTAAAGTGAATAAATAAATAATTTAAGGAAAAATAAAATAGTAAAGAAAAGAAAAAAGAAAAAGAAAAAAAAGAAGAAAAGAAAAAAGGGAAAGAAACAAAATGGCTCCATAGATCAAGTTATAGGCAAGTCTGTAAGACATTTTCTTTGTTAGCAATTGATTCAGGAGCTCCTAGCCTAATTTTGGGTGGTGTCATCCCTGAGCTGGTGGTCCTGGGTTCTATAAGAAAACAGGCTGAGCAAATCCATAAGCTGCACCCCACCCCCATTTGTCTCTGTATCAGCTCCTGCCTTCTGGTACCTGCTCTGTTCTGTTCTTACTTCCTTTGATACTGAACAGTGATATGGAAGAGTAAGACAAATGAACTCTTTCCTCATCAACTTGTTTCTGGTGATGATGTTTCTTGACAGCAATAGCAACTCTACCTAAAGCAACTTACCTGATTACACCACCTATAACAAGAGTCCCAATCCAGTAGAACAGCCAGCCATAGGGACTAGAAGATTTCAGTGGCTGCTTTAAATTTGAGACTGTTGAGATGCAGTAGAGGAAATACTGTTTACTAGCTGAGATGAAAGGGACAAAGATGCTCATAGGACAGAACAGAGTCAGGCATAAGGATGGAGATCTGCTCAGAAAAGTGGGAATCTGGTTTGTTGAGGACACTCCAGATAGACACCCGGTTGCCAAAAGGTTAGGAAAAGAGCAGGGAAATGCTCTCTGAGCAGACAGCATAGATCATAGTGGTAGTTTCTATTCCCTCCCTCAGATGTCTGAACACACTCAACATCCTTTGCCTGAAGAATATGGGTTCAGAAAAACATGGCACATCATTTTTATTCTGTTTGAGCATTAATGAATTAGTCTTTAATGGCAATACTTACAATTATGTTGCTTACTTTTCTCATTCTTGTGAAAAAAAAAACACTTGTTAGATGTGTCTTAAGAAAGAAAGGGTTTGTTTGGGCTCAGGTTCGGGGTGGAGTCAGGAGTCAGTTTGCCATTGTTGTGAAGCTATGGCAAATGAGGAAGCAGAGAAAGCAAATTCTGGAAACTGGTTGGTTGTCTCCTTCTCCCTTTTATTAGATCGAGGGACCACTAGCCCACAAGATTTTGCCACCCACATTCAGAGCAGGTCTTCCCCCTCAGATAATCCTTTCTGTAAATAAAAAAAGTATACCTCACAAATCTAAATCCAGTCCATTGATACAGAATATTAACCACCGCAGACACCAATTATTATTGTGAGACTTCTATAAAATAATACAAAGGCACTTTCCTGAGATACTGGCTCTCTATAGGGAAGTTCTCTATAGGGCAAATTATCACAGTATGGTGGCTTAAAGCAATACGGATCATAGGTTTTAGAGTCTGATCCACATTATTGGACTGAAGGTCTTCTGGAGGCTATGAGCAGGTAGAATTGATTTCTTTCACCTCTGCAGTGTTTGGTAGCTATGTGTTTCTTGACTTGTGTCCCATCATCTTCAAAGCCCAGCACTCCAACCCCAGATTTCACCAACTTTCACCTTCTCCATACAACTCTTATGAGGATTCTGTGATTACATTATCTGTAACCCACCTACATAATCTGTAAATCTTTAGGCTAATATTTGAAGTCTTTTTACCATCCATGCAAGTAACAATTGCAGATCTGGTGGTTATAAAATGAGTGAGGAAGGGAGACTATTACTGATCCAGCCATATAAATTAATAGTAATGCCATGCAGGAAGTAGGTAATAGTATGAGAAATCTGAGCAATGTATTAGGAACAAGATTTGCTATGTATCAAGGGAGCTAGCTAGTTTTACTCATGAAGTTGAATTTCTGCCTGCCTGGGTCAGTGTTTAAAAACCTCCAGCTGAAGTGTTACCATAGTGGTTCCTTAATCCTTAAAAATGCCACTCTGAGTAGTATGATATTTGTCTTCCCAACATTATCTCAGCTCTTGTACCTCCCTCACAGTCTAGCAGAGGCTTTAAGTAACACTAATCCTAGCTTCAGAGTGTGAAGAAAATCACATGGCTATAGGGGTTGACCCAGAAGCAGACATATTAGCCTGAAGATGATCCAAGATGACAGAGGTTGGTCATGAGAAACCCTATAAACATGATATATGGAAGAAACCAGTCTAATGAGGAAGGCAACAAACACCATAAAATGCATCTAATTGTTCTAGTAATAGACCCATAGAACTATATCTGAGACCTGTCTCTGGTCTTTTTGAATTATCTGCTGCAATTCACCCTTCATTATGAGCAATTTGGGTTCAGATCGTTTCTCCCTTCACACTTAAGTCATCTTGAAGATAAGTAGGATTTGCTCTATCCGTTTGTAGACAAAGGAACTGGAATTTAGTGAGATAAGGGACCTGTCATTATTCGAAAACCAGCTAGAAACATGAAAAGAACTTAACCTAGACCTCAAAGATACCATAGGCAGTGTTAGTTCACCAACAATGAATGATGGCCTGGAGCTGTTTAGTCCTCTTGCCCCTTCATTCTGACAGCACTGATGGGTATGTGCAAAAATATTAGGTGGATTCAACTACAGAGAGAGCCGCATAGAGGGTAGAGACCATGACTGCAAACCCCTCCCAGCATGATGTATACAGGAGACATAAATCACCCAGAGACTGAGTCACCTCTTACGTAAATATCCTTCTTCCCAGGTTAGCTATCCTTTGGAGATAATTGCTTAAGAAATATTGTCCCTCGATTTCTCAGGAAAGCAATCTCAGCTGCATTTTAATTCTCTCCAATCAAGATGCTATAATAAAAGCTCAAGAGGAGTAGGAACTAAATTGGCTTTAAAAAAAAAAAAAGGAGGGATCTAGTAAGTGCTATGGATTGTTCTAAATCAAATACTCTGTTGTTTCGTTTAATCACCATAACTCTTCCGGTAGTGCCATTATGTTCGATGGCCTCATGGGAAATTGAGGCCCTTCAGACTCAGGTCACTTAGCCAGCTCATGAGTGGATGAGCCCAACTCTGAATCACAGGCATGGATACTGAACACTGCGTACAATTTCCATAGCCTCACATGGCCGTCTCTAAAAATATCACTATGATCATTGTTCCTGGGATATTGCCTAATACAATGACCTCAACAACATCAGGCAGGACTGTCTAGGCCATCAAACAATGAGAGGAAACATGCCAAAGACACAACATAGGACAATGGACAGGCAGTCGATGGTGTGCTCAGGTGAGCTCATAAGGCAGAAACAAAAAGCCCACTAGGTACAAAAGTAACTTGGGAACATCTTGGGGACCAGATGGTTTGATACACACCCCAAGGACAGCTGTGCTCCCAGATTCAGTAATTACCATGTTCTTAAAACAGAGGACAGTCACAAAAAAGACCAATGACTCATGCTTGGAAAAGCATATAAGTTTTTGTCTCCACCACCAGAGGCCATCAGGCTTCGATTCTCAACTAGAAGCTGCTGCTTCTAGAAGTAGCAAGATAGAAAGGGCACCTTGGTGCTGAATCTTCACGCCACCTCAGCAATGAGCTAGCAGCCCAGAGTAGAAAATACTTCTGTAAATCAGCTAAAGTCATCGCATACCAGATCCCTCCGCAAGTGTTAAGTATGATATAGGAACTAGAAAGAATGCTTGGTCATCTGGTTCCCTGCCTGCCTTCTCAGGTGAATGAGGAGCTGGCATGTATAAAATACTCAAAGGTATCATTAATGATAAAGTCCACCATATGGAGTTGTTACTGCTTGGTAAAAAGCTTAACAGCCTCCCAGGGTCCCAAGAAACACTCAGTTCCTTAGCTACAGGGGGATAGCCAGGTTATTCAGGACTGGAAAAAAAAAAAAAGAAATTCCATGTTTGAGGATGTATACAGAGCCAGAAATAAGGCAAGACAGAAGAGGGCCTCTGGCTTGAGGTAGAGTTAGGCACAGACAGAGCTCTGGGACCCAAACAGTGAAGAGAGTGGGAAATGGACAGCAAAAGCCATTCTGGGACTAAAAGAATATCTGAGATGTATACATAAATGTATAAACAAGGTGGTGGAGTTTTCAAAATGGATTTTCCAAGGCAATGGAAGATATATGACAGGCGTGATAGTGAATGATGGCAATGTTGGTAGTTGCCATGGTGAGCTGCTGCTGCTGCTGCTGCCTGAAATAGTGTATGATGATTATGTAGCTAGGATGGTCTGAGTGATCATGAAAGGATGGAATGAATGACTGTGCCAGTAGAAACAGACATGTGTGTCCTGGTACTGGCTGATAAATGGCTGGAGATCTTGATATGTGAGGGAAGATTGAGATTATTGGTGATGATGGTAGATTTTGGTGATTTGGGTGATGATGTAGCAGTAGTCATAGAGGGACAATAAATGCAACAACCAACTAGTTCAATGTTTTAAATTTGCATAAGGTGCAATTTTAAACTCTTCCCCTGGTCAGAGAGGTGAAAGAAAGAGTGTATAGTGTGAGATGTGGTGCTCCTGTGCCAAGTGGGGCCTTGAATGAAAGATACCAGGGTCCCTCACAGCTCCCTGGAATGGCCATGCCCATCTGCCAAACATCTCAGCCTCATTCAACCTTGTAGCACACTGGTTCAGCACAGGGATGAGGACTAGCTAAGCTCTGTGCCAGAAAGCAAGTCTTTACAGAGGTAAGAGTACAGTCTTGGGTTCAAATTCCACCCCTTCTACTTCCTAACTTTGGTCCCAGGCAAGTCCATTGAGCCCTTGATGAAGGAACTGAAGGCAATAATGTATGCAAAAGGCATATGGCCCTGCCATGAGCATACCATAGGCTTCAACCAGTGATCAAGGAAATCAAAAGCAGTGGGACAGGACTGCAAAAAGCCAAGATGATTTAAAGAGATGTACTTGTACTCCCCTCTTGACTGGAAGACCTTGTAAGATTCAGACACACTGGTCTTCAAGTACCTGGAAATTTCCCAGGAATCTCATGCTGAGAGGAAGAAAAGGCTGAAAACCTGTGCCAGTCAGATGGGCAACTTTTCTCCCAGAAAGATTTTTTGTGATTCTAACAATTTATCAGACTACCTTACAAGGCCCAGACATGATGGGTCAATGCTGAATTGGACACACTTAAACAGAACTGCTTATATATACATAATGAAAGACCCCCAGAACTGGGGAGATCCTTACTCAAGTCTCGGGATGACGTGACCACCCAATGAC
>NW_022196913.1:102646517-102648470 GCF_008632895.1 Mastomys coucha | reverse complement strand
CAATACTTCTTGCACTCTATTTAAACTTAAACCTCATGTCAAGACCCTAAGATGGACTTGGGCTATGGGGAGGATGTATTTTGGATCTCTTTATTTGTTCCTCTTTCCAGTGTGGCCACATTGAATGAATTTCCTTTTTCCTTACTACACTGTCACCTGTCTTTCTATTGAGGATGTGTGGCTGAACCTAGCTTGTGAGGGCTTCCAAGACCCAGGCGCTAACCATAACAAGTCTGGTGACATTATCAGCACTATTGTTAGTGAGCATATAGGAGAGTGAGACTTGGAACTTTCCCTGGTTTGTGACTTTACTGTATTCTTAAAAGTAAATGCCCTACCTCTAAGTCAAGTCTGAACCATCCACTCTTACCTGGCTTATTATAGGGGATACAAAGGAACTAGTTTTGTAATGATCACCACTGTTAATCACCGAAGACCCAGTGTTTTTTTTCTTTGTAGATGATGTGTGTGTGTGTGTTTGTGTGTGTCTCTGTGTGTGTGTGCATTTACACATGTATGGGAAGGTGCACATGTATGTGCTTACATATATAGACCAAAAGTTGACACTGAGATTTTCAATCACTCTCCATCTTATTTTTCTGAGATAGGATCACTCACTGAACCTAGAGCTCATTAACTATTCTGGGATTGCAAGCACACCACCACACATCCCATGCTGGGATTGCAAGCACACCACCACACCTAGCTTTTTTTTCCCTTGCTCTGAAACTGTCCCACAGTTTCATGAACCGGGTTCTGCCTCAACCGAAGGGAGAAAGGAGACCTGAAACACAGAGTTGGAGAACAAAAGGACAAGGAGCCAAGTTGAGGGTTTCCAATCAAGGCTCTCCTTTACTTTGGGGGTTCAGCATTTATATACAAGAGAGCATAACTGAATCTCTAGGTTACAATGACCTTTGAATAACATAAGGAATTCGGGAGGAGTCAGGAAGAGTCCCAACAAAGTCAAAGGGGAAGTCCAAGGGAAGCTGGCTGCTGGGCTGAAGGTGGAGACTCAGGGTGTCCCGAAGGTCTCAGCTCCGGGGAATGGCTGGAGGCACAGTCCACAGTGGGGGAGGAGGTCAACAACTGATGTCCTCAGGCTGTATACATGCCAGCCAGCAGGCGTAGCTTCCTCTGTAATCCTCGAAGGTGGAACTCATAGTAGTGAGTCTTTGGTTCAGGCACAGAAGGCATGAGTTGAGTCTGCAGTGGCAAGCTCCGATGTCCTGCAGCTGAGGGACCCCAACATCTCGCCCTTGTGTATTATATGAAAGCAGGGTTAAGGCCATATCAATGGTCACAGCTTTGCACGTGGATTTTTACGGTGCTTAGTCAGAATTAACCTGGGTATTTGTTATCTCTGGCAGATATCTTTACCCATCATCAAGGTCACGTGCAGCTAATTTGATTCTACAAACTGGGCTCTTTTCATGTTTTTTCCAAAACACAGGCACTCAGCGCGTGACTCTGTCTTAGGTGGATATCCACTAGGATTGTGGACCACAGGTTTCCGAAATGCACCATTCGCCCATTCAGCTAGCGCCAAGATATGCCTCAAATACCTGCAAAATCCTAGACCACGAGTCTCTCTGGATTCCATTCTTTCTGAAGTCCATTTGAAGCAGTGCCTGCAACCATTGTGCTCGGGGATGGGTGTAGCCTCCTGACTTCAATTGTAAATTACCAGTTCAGACTCAGGGAACCTAGAGGTCAGGGCTCAATTCAAATGTAAATCAGTAGGGTTTGGCTGGTAACCTCAGGATGTACCAGCCTTTGGAATGTAAATACTGAAACATTCAGGCTTTAGCTCCGGGCATGAGCAAATGAGTTTGAATTGTTCTTTTAATTTCACAAGAGTAAGTGGGCATTTCCAGAATGACAGGAAAAAAGGCTGTCAGCTCAAAAACAAAAAGGAAACAGAAAAAGGAAAAGGCAAAAACAAAAAGCAAA
>NW_022196913.1:102639597-102646443 GCF_008632895.1 Mastomys coucha | reverse complement strand
CGTTTACTAAGAGGGTTGTGGCTCTGAGTCCACTTGGCGAATTAATCTTTCTGGGAGCCAGCATGCTCTATCCTCTTTCTGGGAAAATATACACACAGACCCTCGGCCCCAGATCAAAACAGGATCTGGCCCACTCCAGGCATTTGTGAGCGGGTCCTTCCAGCGTACCATGGCATAAGAATTTGAAGTACTAGGATGCCAATGTTGGTCTGCTGCGGACTGGCCATTGATGTCCGTCTGCAAAAAATTCAAAATAAAAAGCACAAAGGCAAGGTGTGCCTTTGGAGATCTCGGAGGGAACATATTCCCCCCTTTTGTTTTCAAAATCCAGTTTTTAAGTGTGCGATGTGCTCGCTCAACAATACTCTGTCCCACAGGATTATATGGGATGCCAGTTTTATGAATAATGCCAAAATCCTTGCAAAAAGAAATAAAGTTTTTGCCAGCATAAGCTGGCCCATTGTCCGTCTTAATTGTTTTGGGCGTACCCATAACACTGAATGCTTTTAAATAATGATCAATAACATTTCTGGAGGCTTCTCCTGTTTGCAGGGAAGCAAATACAAATCCTTTTGGAATTGCTACTGCTGATGGCAATCCTGTTTGTAATGTTCCCATCAAAACCATAGTTTCATTAACCTTTCTCAGATCTTGTATTAGTCTCCATTTATTTGATTTTAGTTCTTTATCACAAATATAGGCGTGAGCCACATCATTGCTCAACTCAGTTCTCAAGCTTATACATAAGAACTTACTGACTAATCCATCCCCATAGGTCCTTCTTTGGCTCTTTTTGATACATAAACACCTCTCATAGCCTAATCCGAATATGTATACAGGTTTGATCCTGGAGTCACTTTGAGACTTGACTTGGAGCATCGCACACCAAGATGCATTTCCTCTAAAGCAAGCAAAGAGGTCTAGTCTTCTGGGAGCAGCTAGACAAAGCATTGATCTCTTCCAGATCACCTATATTTAGGAAATGTCTCTGGAGAACCAAGGGCCAATGTCAAGCTGTGTAGCATGAGAGCTGGGTATGTATCCTAGCCCAACTACTTGCATGGGTGTGGTCTTGGCACATCATTTCACTCTCCTAAGTTTCAGATCTTTTTTGTTGGTTGTGTGCTGCTATTATACTTGGCTATTACACAATTCCACATCTGAATAGGGTAGAAGTACAAATAATTAGCATGAAAATTATTCCAGTTCTATAAACATAGTTCTTATGACAATTGTGTGCCTTAGGCTAGCATTAGGAATTAGGAACTGTTTTCAAGTTTGATATAAGTAAGAATTGTCTCAAAATAATGCAGATTCCTAGGTCATGCCATTTTCAATTCAAGTTAAAAGAGTGAGATAAGATGAACCCCAACTGTCCCAGTTAGGCTTTTACTGCTGTGAACAGACACCATGACCAAGGCAACGCTTATTAGGACATTTCATTGGGGCTGGCTTACAGGTTCAGAGATTCAGTTCATTATCATCAAGGTAGGAGCATAGCAGCATCCAGGCAGGCATGGCACAGGAGGAGCTGAGAGTTCAACATTTTCATCTGAAGGTCGCTAGAAGACTGGCTTCCAAGGAGCTAGAAAGAGGGCATCAAAGCCCACGCCTACAGTGACACATTTCTCCCAACAAGACCACACTTACTTCAACAAGGCAACACCTCCCAATAGTGCCACTCCCCGTGTCAAGCATTTACAAACCACCACACTATGCAATCTACTGGGTACTATCAGAAGAGAAAGTTTAAACACTAACATGGGAAGGATGATTAGAGCATACAAGGTAAAGACTCCTGTTTAAGATAAGCTATAAACACATGGAGGCTCATCTGAGCTATATATGCTTGGAGGCATATTCCAAGATATATACACATGGAGGAACAGAAGACACACTCATTAATATCCACAGGACAACATTTCTAATTCATAAGGCTACCAGGAGATTAGAAAGACTCCACAGAGACAGTGGAGTGTAAATTAGATTTGGGGGGGGAGGTTTTACCACATAGATATTTAGAGAAAGAGAAATCAGGGAGACAGAAGTTTGTAGGAATTACCACAATGAGGAGAAAAGTATAGACAAGGAGATAAAAAACCAGCAGGAGGGACAGTATAAAGGTGATGGGAGACCAGGTTACAAGGGACCTCAAGGGCAGCCCATGCTATTAGAAAACATAGTTGGTTCCATGACTCTCATAAAATCACTGAGGCCCCAAATATAAACTGAGAAGCCATGGAATTCTCGTGCTCAAACTCTCCCCTGTTACAGATGAGAAAATATGGTTCAGAAAATGCAGGTGGTTGGGCCAAGGTCATACAGAGTAAGATGAAAGGTCTCATCTTCTTGCCTTGCTACATCTCACATGGCCTCTGAGACACTAAAAGTAGAGATTTATAGACCCTGGAGATCAGAAGCAGAGGAAACTCCCAACTCCATCGCCCTCTCAATCCCAACATTATACTGGGTCATAAGAGGGGCTAGGAAAAACAGTTACCCCAATAATTTATGATGCTGGAATAGAGACCACCTATTGTGCCCAGGCCTGAAGCACATTCCACTTCAGTCTTGAAAATAACAGAATGTCCCTGGTCTGTTGGCCATATGCTAGTATGGACTGCTGCCTTCATGTCAGGACACAGTAGCCCATACAGCCCTAGGTTCACATGGTCTTGGTTGTGCCTAATCAGAACTCCAGGCTGATCATGAAAAAAGACACAATTTATTTTTTGGCTCTTGCATCTGGAAAAGAATGAATCCCAGATTGTGCTGTTGGCATGGAGGGGTGGAGGCTGAGCTCTTGCCTGAGAAGCCAAGGGCAGCTGCAGACCCATGAGAGGGTCACAGAACAATTAAGGATGACTCATTATCCCCTGGTTTGGGGGCCTCAACCTACAGATGGTATTCATTTCATGGGCCCAGCTGACCAGAGGTCACAGGAAGTCACAGTCAAACAGAGCCCTAGAGGACATCTTGGCCAACTCTCCTTTATGATCAGTCAGATAGAAGGAAAAATAAGTCACACAAGGTCACAGTCAGGGAACTGGCAGGGGTCAAGTCCCTCAAATCTCGAGGGTGGTTCTTCTTCCACTGAAGCTCTTCATCTCCCTCAAGAAAGAGTGGAAGGTTACAAGTCATCACTTGTTATCTGTAAGGCAATGAAAGACCTTCTTCCTGCATAGCATCCAGGGTACCATCATCCCTCCTACCCAGGCAATTTCCCTTTTACCTGGGACAAAGTATTCTGCTAACTTTCAGGTTTGGAAAAACAGTTCTTGCTGGCTCACAATGTGTTCGATACGGATAAGATGGCTGAAATAGCATCTCATAACCTTGAGGAGCCCAGTAGGTAGAGAGCTGGGGGAAGAAAGAGTAGGGAGAAATGATAGAAGAGGGCTCCACAGCAGCGAAGCAGGAACTTGGTTCTTCAGGGTGGCTTAAGAGAACTGAAAGAATTGGAAAGAAGTAAGGCCAGTGCAGGTGGTCCAGTCAAACTTCACATCTGACAAGGCCATCCCTGTGTGGAGGAGGGCATTGCCATGGATACCAGACTCATAAGAGATGGCTAGCAGATATGTGGGCTTATGCTCATAGCCTCACCATGCTTTCATTAACTTAGCTACCAAAATAGGGTCCTGGGGGTTACACCATCTTCCACTTGGCTACTAAAAACAAATGCCAAGGTCCAGGTCTCATAACGCTACGGAGGTTGTGTCCTCCCATATTCTGTGCTTCCATAAGCAACAAAAAGCACTGAACAACAGCAACAGGATAGAAACACACTCCCTGGAGAATTACCTAGACGCAGATGTGAAACTGGCAGAGGAAGACAGGATGATAACTTAGAGGATGGTAGAGCCAGAGGCAGAAAGCCGTTAACAAGTGAAAATGTCTCGGGGAGAGGTAATTTCATTTTATTCGGCAGCTGTTTGGTGTTCTCACAGTATACAGGCAGGGTGATTGATTTGACAGCCCCGGCACATTTGCAGAATGAGTAGGAAAGTCAGTCACTTCACAGAAAAGCCAAACCCGAAGATTTTTGTCCAAGAGATCCCTAGACGCCTGGCTTTTGTTCCTACCTCCACCATGGCTCCCTCAAACTCTTCCTCTTCTCCAGCTCTTCCCAGCCCACTGAGAAAACCCTTCTCATAGAAGAATAGTGAGCATTTTTCTTAGCTATCTTTGCACTCACACGCACTCACATGTACACACATACCAAAAACATGCAGTCAGGCAGGCTCTTTGCTCCTTTTTGATTGGACTGATCAGAGACCCTATCTGATCATAGGAAACCAGGAGTGAGCCTGACACAACACATTCCTTAAATGGATCCTCCTTATCCTTCCATACAACTATGAGTGAACTTTAACCTCCAGAACGTAAGTCACTCTGCACACATCACTTCCTCTTGCTGCTGTGCCTCAGACTCCAGGTCTGTAAACTAGAACCTCTTTGGAGATGACCTCATTTGTGAAAGCTATCCTCGAAGCAGCCCCTTTGAGGGCTGAGGCATGTGGCTGGTGAGGGCCAATGTTTCATCACACAGCATCTTTTCCATTTCCCCATCCCATCTCCCACAGCAGAGGGCAGAATCACCAGGCATATCTGCATCATCCACAGCCCATCAAGCCCCAGGAGACCAGCTCTGTTAGCTGAGTCATATCTCAGCTGACAGATGCTATTTTAGCTCCTCAGAGCACTGGAGAGGCCCAAGGGGAAACTTCTGCAAGCCCCTAATGGAAGGAGGCCTCACCTCCATGACCTTTTCTGTACAGGAAATACACTGTGGCCTGGATAAACCTCTTCTCTACATGCTAAGGTCCCAGCAGCCACTCCCAGAACAAATCCCTGCCCAGGGATTCAGGGCTCATGCACAGGCCTGAGAGCTGGCAGAGAGGGAGTTGTCCCCAGCCAGGGATGGATTTTCATTACCAGCCCACCCAAGTGTTACTTGGCTGCTGGTGCCTCTGAGCTTTTCAGGAGTGAAAATGAGAGAGGGGGCAGAGGAAGTCCTGGCAGGCTTAGAAGCCCTCCTGTTTTGTTCAAGGACATAGAAGTGGGTCCAGCATGACTTTGGGTTTGAAAATGAAATGCCAGCACAGAACAGATTCCGGATGCATGTGCCCCAGATGTTTCTAGACTGTTTGTGTTAGTGGAAAATGGCTGTGTTAATAACCCTCATAAGTATTCCTATAGGGAGTTTGTGTCTACATGCCTCATATTTGCTTGTGGGTTTAGGAGGTAAGGAACGGCTATCAGACACAGGGAGGCCAGGAAACAACCTTGTTCAAGTGACAGCTGGTGACAAAAGCCCAAGCCAACACTTCTTCTTACCTGATTTGTCCAGTCATTGAATAGTCACAGGGCACCAAAGCTCTTTTTTTTATCATTATCTCATTTAAACCCAATGACAAGGAAGAGGCCAACCGCAGAGAAAGAAGCAAGTGGCCTGCCCATCCAGCCACATACCCAGTAACAGCCGGGCAAATATAGAACATGGAGTTTCAGACTCCAGATCAAAAACCTCTCCATATCACCACTCAACATGGAAATGACAAGCACATGCAAAGACCACAAGGGACCTTGGAGGGTCACTAATGCGAACATCTGCTTTGTGTCAACACTTCCCTTTCATGCCTTAAAATGGACCAAATGCCAAGTCAGTCTCTGACATATATGAGAAGCACTGTGTCCTGGCTGGCAAGAAGAAGACAATCTTCAACATCTCCAACTCCCAGCGTCTCCCTGAGGGTGAGTAACTGTGCTGTGACTAAGCCTGTGCTCAGGGAGAGCAAGAAGAATGTTGATGCAGACAGGGTCATGGCCAACTGCACACAAGTAAACGACCTAGGTTCTCTGACTTTGTTTTCTAGTCCTCAGCCAGGACCACAGGCATTGCAAGGACAGCTTTAATAATGCTCTGCACACAGAGTTGACTCTTGGTGAATGACAATGGATCCGGGGTACCTATAGAGTAGTTGGTCAACTGAGAAGTGAATCTACCTCTCACACTCTATGAGACTGAGACTCAGCAGTAACCAAGTTTAAATATGATGGTCACATAACAAACATTGGTATGTTTGTAGAACCTGAATTTGGTCACTTTGTCTTACAGAAATATGCAAATGACAGAGAACTTATAGCTTGATGTTATAGTACTAGATGGGATCTAGCAGAATCATAAGTTCGGAACATGCATCCAGCATGATGAGAACCAAACAGTCTCTAGAGACTAATGACTGCATGCCAAGTCTGTCACGTGCTGGGTTGGTATGCATACATGCATACATACATGTATACTACATGCATATACACATAGAGAATAGATAGATAGATAGATAGATAGATAGATAGATAGATAGATAGATAGATAGATAGATAGATGGGTAGAGAGAGAGAGAGAGAGAGAGAGAGATAGACAGACAGAAAGAAAGAAAGATAAGATAGATAGGCAGGCAAACAAAAAAGAAACAAACAAACAGGACAGGGAAAAGAATATAAACTCAGGACTCGTATGAGATGAGCTATAATTCTAGTTTAGTGCTTGTGTGATCTCAGACAAATGCCTCTTCTCAAAATCTCTACAGAAGAGGGAAATGAGACCCACTTCACATGAGTATTTCTATCAGATAAAATGCCTACAGCACCTTAGATGCTCTCAGGTACTGAGAATGGCCACAAGGAACAAACTCTGGTTCTTATTTCTTCTACAGACTTATCTTTCAGCAGTCTGCTGATTCTTGTCCAGGCCTTTCCATCCCTACGTCATCTGCCTATCTCTTCTGTCCAATTCCACTGTTACCTATCAGTCTCTGTGAAGCATAGTTCTGCCTTCCACTTTGG
>NW_022196913.1:102594597-102634597 GCF_008632895.1 Mastomys coucha | reverse complement strand
CCTCTTCAGAAAAGAGCAGGTCGCCAAGAGACAACCAAACAGGAAAAAACAAGATACCATAAGACAAAGCAAAAGCCTTCAAACTGAGACTGGACAAGGCAACTCAGTGGGAGAAAAGGAGTCCCAAGAGCAGGAAAAAGAGTCAGAGAAACACCTGCTCCCACTTTTAGGATTCACACAAAAAACACCAAGCTAACACACAACAAATACAGAGAGGACCTGGTACAGAGCCATGCATGCCCAATGAATGCTACCTCAGTCTCTGTGAGCCCATATGAGCTCTGCTTAGCTGATGCAGTGGCCCATGTTTTCCTGATGTTCTCCATCCCTTGACTCCTGCAATCAATCACAGACCATATTAGTATTGGTTGTCTACACCAGACACCTTCAATAAATCCTGTCACTGTATGCGTTCAGCAAGGCTGCACTATGGGTTATGAACTCAACATCATTAAACTGAGCACATAGAGTGACTGACACATCTGTCCACCTGATCGTCTAAAGTGAGATCTTCAGCCTGGAATGTTAAATGTGTGCTTCTGTAGGACAGAGAAAGGCATTTCCAGATTTATTACCCTAGAATGCAAAGGTCATAAATGCACCTCCAGAAAGATCCATCACTAAATCTCTTTGGCACAAGATGCTCTATCTTGTTTGCCAGTCATGTTAATAATTCATCTTACAACCAACTGTGCCAGCTTTCCCCACCCAGAATTCTTGAATTCTTTAACATAGATTAAAAAATTCATAGACAATTGTCCTCAGCTGAAGACTTATCACAATCTAGACTATCTTCATGGGAAGCTATACTCTAGAATATACATGGTGTTCTAGAGTGCTCTGTACTTGGCAGAAATGACAGAGCTAATATGTCCATACCTTAGACAATAACTCACTAGAGTAAATTGGAAAGCAGCACTCTCACATAATCTTTTCATATTAGATTCAGGATTGTTATGATGTTTACAAAACCTGACTCATTTTGTAATCTCCAGGTATAGACTTGATTTTTTTCATAGTTTTGACCCCTAAAGGATATAACACACACAGTAACAAGTTCTTCCTGGAAGAGTGACTAGAAAGTTCTTCCTGGAAGAGTGACCTGTGCAGCATATCTCCATGTCTGCCTCAGAAGTACAATGAGAACGTTTGTCACACCAGAACCTTGTAATGGGTGCATAGTGTGCCATTGTCCTTGGTGATCTGAAATAATGAATCCCTTGTTATTGAGGATTAGGTTGTTACTAGATTTTGATGTTATAAGCAATGAATGATATCATAAATTCCCTCGTATATTTTATCTCTGCATCCCCTCATGGCTTTTTAGGGTAAATTCTGAAAAGTGGGATTCTAGGTCAATGTGTCTAGATATAAAGGCCTTTGATACACAATAATTAAACCATCCACCATTAAGGTGGGGATGGTGTATACTCTGCAGTGGGGACTGAGCCTACCTGTCTCTCATAGATCCGCCAACCTGGATTATTACAACTCCTTTATGTCATTGTTATTCTGATGGGAAAATAAAAGCATTCCTTATGTTTTTTTAATATATTAGATATTTTCTTTATTTACATTTCAATGTTGTCCCTTTTCCTGGTTTCCCCTTTGAAAACCCCCAACTTCTCCCCTCTCCCCCTGCTCACTAACCCACCCACTCCTGCTTCCTGGTCCTGGCATCCCCATGTTTTTAAATACTGTGAGTGAGTATTTTCTACATGTAGTTTGGTGGTTTTCGATTCCTTCTCTTCTGGTGATTACAAACATTATTCATTTTCTAATGGAGCATTTTTCTCCCCATTATTGATTAGAAAATTTTCTTAAATATACCTGCCCAGTCTTGCTGTCACACTCTGCCATTCTTCTAACCATATTTTACCTTTTTTCTCCATTTAGTTTATCATGTTTTTGACATGTGGGTTTTATCGCCTATTAGAGCCAAATTAATCAATCTTTTCACATTGAACTCAGGCCTTGTCGTTACATTTACAGAGCTTGATTTATTTCCTAGTCTTGAGGCAGGGTCATGATTTTTCTTCCTATCAAGTTTAGCCTACTTCACTTCAACCACAATGACAAACATTCTGCACCCTTAAGAGTCTTCATTACCTCACCCAGAGTTTCAGCTCTTCCTCTTGGCCCTGAGTCAGATGCAAATGTGAGCAGTACTATTCATGCGACTTCATTTAAGTCATCCATCACCCCTTTTATATTTCTCTAATGATGTTCATTAGGCTTGTCTGAAATGTGGAGCCAAATGGAGCCTTCTCCATCAGCAACACTGCAGCCAAGAGGCCCAGGGATTGTGGGAAAAGTGGACCCTGCCAACTCAATGCCAGGCTTGATCTAACAAGACTGTTTGTTTAGACCAGTGTTTTCTCAGAACATGCCATGCTAAGAACCTTCACTTTGTGGTCAAAATAATTTATTTGCCAACCAAATTTATCGTGAAGTGATAAAGGGAATAAATATACAGAAAATGACAGTGGGTTTGACTATACATAGGCTAGCAATGACAACTGCACAGACCCATAGATGCTCAATTCATTTTCTTGGACAGTTAGACTAACATTAGAAACAATCTGGCCTCTATCTTACCACCTTCACCCATGCAAACAAAATCTCCCACTCCCTTTTTTGTATCCTGTAATCTAATTGCAATATTATGACAGAGATTACCTAGACACCAGTTTATTTATTTAGAAAGATATTTTGCAAACTAATACTGTTATTTCCCTTTGCATGCTAGGAAACAAAGCCATATAACTCAAGCTCTCAGTTCAAATTGCAGAGCTTGAAATTATTAAAAGCTGGATTTGAACTCATACTTGTCTGTAACTAAATCCCAAACAGGTTGTCTCCCCAGCTGGTGGCTCATCCCACTGCATTCTTTGAGAACTGACAGAAATGGAAAGGTATTCCTAAAGATGACTCCAAAGGCACTTGCTGGGGAGTTCTGACTGATGGCTTTAGTTTCCATTTCTACATCTTTTCCTCCTGAATACCCATAATCTACCCTTCGTAGGGATTAATTTTCTTAGGACTGTACCTTCCTGTTTCTTCTCCTTAGGTCCATGTGTACCTCTTCACATGAGAGATGGGAGAACTGAACCCTCCTACGTACCTTATCTACTCCAATCCTGCTTATCTCCATCATTTCCTGAGTTTGTGATTTTACTTGATGAATGTGAATATAGGTGGACAAACTCAAAGCTGACTCTGTCTCTCCTGGCAGGGAACTGACCTTTGCCTTTCTCTGAGCAGTCCATTCTTTCACTCAGTGACATCACTGTGTTTCCTGTGAACTAGTATTTCACCTTATCTACTGTGGTGGTTTAAATGGGAATGATCCACATAGGTTCATATTCTAGAATGCTTGGCCTCCGGTTGACGGAACTATTTGGGAAGGATTAGGGGTGTGGCCTTGATAGATAAAGTGTATCACTGGGGTGGGGGAACTTGAAGCTTTAAAAGACCATACCATTCCCAGTTAGTTCTTTCTTCTTCTACTTGTAAATCAAGATAGAAGTTCTCAGCTACTGCATCAGCATCGTGCCTGCCTATCTGCTTCCATATTCTCTACTATGATGGTCACAGACTCACCATCTGAACCATATGACCCCCATAAACTCTTTCTTCTATAAGTTGTCTTGCTCATTTCATGATGTCTTATCAGAGTAATATAAAGGTAACAAGACATACACTACTACACTGTTAGGACAGCCTGAACAGCATCATGAGTCTGGCTACACTGAGCTGGCCTTTCTAAAGTTCTAACTATTTCCCCAGTCTATTGCAAATGCTTAATTTTCTCCAGCAATTCTGGGTCTGAGGATATATCCTATGAAAATATTCAAAGCCAAGCAAATGACTTTTCTGAAGATTAACACCAATTCCAGGTACCAAGAATAGTGTCATGTTCTAAATTCTGCATACTTTGCTTAAATGTTCAACTCAGCTTCTTTCTGAAAGATAGAACAATATAAATCCTTATGTAATCTGAAACAAGAGCTAGAAAAATGGCTTAGTTGTTTCAACTAAGGACCAAGTCCTGTTCCCAGCATCCACATTGTACCTCATAACCACCTGTGATTACAACTCAAGGGGACCTGACAGCCTTTTCTACAGGCATCAGGCACACATGGTACACTTAGATGCAGATAAGACAGTCAAACTCATAAAAGTGAATAAATCATTAAATATAAATTAACACCCAGAATCTAAAATTCAATAGCAAAAGATTCTTGAAGCAAATTATAAAATTCACCTAAACTATGTCTAAGATATAGAAATGAAAAATCATTTCACTAGTTCTAACACTGATCCTCTGCCCTAAAGCTTAGCACAATATCAAAGTTTATATTAGTAAAATATTTGAAGATCTCTCAACTAAAAATAAAAAAAGTGCCATAAAAGAAATTACTGAAATAAAGAGCAAATATATCCTGTTAGCACATTACAATTACTAACATTACAGATGTAAATTCTCCCGAAATTGACCTGTAGAATAAGTGAATTCCTAATCAATCTCAAAAGGCTTTTGAAAAACATTAATAAACTGATTCTGAAAAGTGTACAGATGGGAAGAATCAAAAGTATCATTCTTAAGAGCAAAGTAGGAGAGCTGGCAGTATTATATTTCAAGATTTGCATTGAGTACCCAATAGCAAGATCAAGGTTAATCATATGAAAGTTGTTTGTCTAGAAATACCCATCATGTAGACATCTGTCCCCTTGCTTTGTGACAAAGGCATTAATATGAACAAAGAAGAAAAGGGCAGAATTCCCAATAATTGGTACTTGAACAATTGAATATATGCATGCAAAAGCTTGGCCTCAGGTTCATGCATATATTAATCAAGATGAGGCAGAGGTCTGCATTTGAGAACTAAGATAGACAGCTTCTTGAAGGAAACACAGTAAAAGACCTTCTTAAGCTTTTGGTAGACAAAGCTGACTGCAAGGTGACATAATCCTGAGTTATATTTTGGTGGATGGGATAATCAAAATTAAAATCGATTTATCCAAAGACATTATCGAAGGACATTATCAAATGGCAACCCGCAATTTATTTCAAAATATCTATGATACATTGTTCTGCAAGCAAAAAAGATGCATATCTAGAAAATAAAAACTACTCCAGTTCTGAGAGTTACTGACAAAAGTCACAATTTTATTAAAAGTAACAGGCACTTATGAAGATATTTATATGGCTGACCAAAAAGCGCATTCGTAAGAACTCTAACTTGATTGACAGTCAGAGAAAGAGAACACCAGTGAGTTAACTGGCAAATGCACTAAACTGTTTCAGTGATAATGTGGCTTGCATTTCTGTGGAACTATAAATTGGGATAGCCACTTGCAGGTAATGTTGGGCAGTGTCTAATAAAGTTTAATATATATTCACTCAGCAATTGCTATATCCAGTCATATTACCTCCTAAATATATATTTATGTATACATATATGAACAAGGACAGGTAACAACATATGTCTACAAAATGACCCCAACAAAAGTGTTCATAAAACCCTTAATAAATTTGTCCAGAACTATAAACAAATATCAATAAGAAAATAATTAATTCATTTATGAAATATTCCTCTTATTCATATAGCTCATTGATTTTTTTAACAAGGTGAAATGAACCATAATGCTTAGGATAAAAGAGGGGAATGAAAGATCATGCCACTTAGCTGCATTATTTTTAACTCATAAACTAAAACTTGCCATAGTATATAAGAAAAAATAGAGAGAGAAGGCTGAGGATATAGTTTTGTTGATAGCGTGCTCTGGGTTCTATCAGCACCAAATAAAACTGGGTATGTTGCCTATTTATAATGTCAGAAGTTGAGAGGGGAAGTCAGGAAGATCAGAAATTCAATGTCATTCTCTACTTAGAGAGTTAAAGGCTAATATGGGATATATCAGATCCTGTCTCAAGAAATTAATTAAGGTTATAATATATGCAGAACTTACTCTGAAACCTAACTCTAGGTAAAAAGGGGAGTCTATATAACTCAAGATGATTATCAAATGCAGTGCAAAAGAAAACAACAGATCACAAAAGAATATACATTGCACACACCCATTTAAATAAAGTGGGTAAAGATGCAAGATTCATATTTAGTGAGAAGTCCCCTCAAAAAAAAAAGGAGAGAGAGACAGGGCGCTTGAACAGAAAAATACACCAGGGTAACAGAAGTGTTTCATGTGTTTCATATGTGCTATAGGTTGTGGTCCAATGAGACCACATGGCACCAATAGCCAACTAAAAAATTATGCATTTTACTGCACAGAAATTGCACTTCAATAAACATAGGGGAAAATGGAGACAATGGTACAAGGAAGTGTTTGTGATGTGTGATGGCATTCTTTAAAGAAGTAACTGCAAAATAGTACAGTACAATTGCAGTTTGGTCATTCACCTAATGAACAAGCATAATCTGCAGCTGAACATGTGTTCTTTGCTTCATCCAGATCTATATGTTCCATTCCTTGTTTCATGGTGGATCTTGGGTAACTCAGTAGGAAACAGAACATCTTTTCAGCATAATAATATCTCAAGATAATAAAGTGAGAGAGGGCTCCTATAAGTAAGTATTTCCGCAAGACAGTGGTGGTGTATGCCTTTAATCCCAGCACTTGGGAGGCAGAGGCAGCCGGATTTCTGAGTTTGAGGCCAGCCTGGTCTACAGAGTGAGTTCCAGGACAGCCAGGGCTATACAGAGAAACCCTGTCTCTAGAAAAAACAAAAACAAAAAAAAGTGTGTATTTCCCTTCTTATCCCTCCTTCCATCTCTTCTTCCCTCTCTCTCCTCTTCTTTCAGGTATATATAATTTGCCTCACTTTGCAGCTCTTCCACCATAAAAACATGAAAGTTAAAAAAAAAAAAATCCTCATCCTCAAGCAAAGAGGAAAAATGACAGCAGAAAAGAGAAGTCAGGAGAAAGAGAGGTACTATGTCAGAAGGTGGAGGTGGCAGCATTAAATGCAGTGATGGCTGATGCCAAGTGAGACTATGTACAAACTGAAAAATTAACTCAATGAAAAATGCCATCAGTGCCTTACTGTTTCAAGGCCATCCTTTCTGATCAGGTGTTACTTGATTTTTCTTGTTGGTGAGCAGTTGTTCCCAAGAGCCTTCCCTACAATGTAAGTACAACAAAGAGGAACAAAGACATGGAGGAAGTGTCTGGGCATCCCCCCATGCTATATTCCCCACCCCTTTCAAGCCTGAGCATGCTCCAAGGAATCAGGGTCTGCCACCAGCGACCCTGCTTGCTCCCACTCATTTCTCCTTGACTGTCTTTCAGAGAAGCCCCCCCCTGGGTGGTCTAGCACCCACCACCCATCATTGAAAGAAACCACTCGATACATTCCAGATGCTTCCCCAACAGGGTTACAGACCAACCACTCCAAAACCAATGTCAGAAAAAGTTGGGATTCTAGCCTCATTGATCCAGATTAACACTGACAGATCATCTCTTTCTTATTACAAAGTCCAAGAGCAGAAGTTGGTTTACAAAGGATTTTGTATCTTCTGCTCTCCCCAGACCTCTAGGTTCAAATGCTTTAATAGTTCCATTTAATTCCAACTTCAGGTCCCACTGCTGCCAAGAGGTTTCTGTCTAATTCTGGCCATATCGACTTTCCCCTTGTCTGCCTGCCTAAAGCAATTATAAAGAAATGCATGAGTCTGAGTATCAAATCAGAAAGGGCTATAGTGTTCTCCATCTCAGTCCTTCTCCAACCCCACTACCACATCATCAGAAATGTGTATACACTCATTCACTCATCTGCAAGCAGCCCTGAATGCCAGGAGGTGCAATCCCATTTTCCAAGCTCAATATTTTTGACTTGTCCAAAACTGCAAAACTCCAAGGCTGGCATTTAAGGCCTGTGCTCCTCTAGGCTACCCATCATTTGTCATGGCACTTATTATAGTATCCTGACACTGTTGACTTCTGGGCCTGTCAACTTCTAGAGGATAAGGACTGAATTAAATTTACTTTGTATGTGTTCAACTTCCAGAATGGGCACTTGTCAACTGTAAGTAATCTGACCTGAATTCTGTGGTTGTCCACATGCAGCAGTTCTTTGTTATCCCTGGGGGACACCATCCCTAAGTGGACAGATCCACATGCTGCTCAAGCTCATCCTAGTGCTTATAATTTTATCTACAGTCCTAAGAGACATTGAGCACTGGCACTTTTTACATGTGCACACCAGTCACCTGGGGATCTTCAGAAAATGCGAATCTGGGTAAGATGGTAGACGTCTAGTTGCCTCCGTGTGGCACAGTAAAGATTCAGAATAAGAAAAGTAGACCCGTTGAAGACACAGAAAGAGGAGACCTTTCAGAAATCCACCAAGAGTGTTGCTAGAACACATGCAGAGTGCTGGACACAAGACAACGCAATCAACGGGAGGTGGGCCAGGCTGAACTGAGCTCCAACTACTCAGCTCCGGGCTTTGGGAAGAAAAGCAAAAGCCCCATCATAAAGGTCAGCTAGGCCCTGATGGAAAAAAAAACTGGCAGTCCTGCCCTTGGGGAAAACCCACAACCCTCAAAAGCTTCAAGTTCCTTACAGGCTTTAGTGGGACAGTGATTCCTCTAACAGACATGTCACCACCAGTGCACAGACATTCCATTTTCTCAGTGCAACTTAGAGGGTGGTAGCTATGCACTACTTTAAACCCTGCTATGTAAAAATACACTACCCAGAGCACTTGAGGACAAGAACAATCACAAATCAGGGACCCTGAGTTACAGTACCAGGACAGACTCCTTGGAGGCAGTCATGGACAGCAACCTCTGGTACCTCTCCTCTTCCTTCCCCCCCTTTCCAAACTGAGAAGGTAGAGACAACAGGAAGCTGGGCTTAGGAAGTGAGTCCTACTACAGAGAAAGGTATCTCTCCCTCTCATCAACTGAGAATAACATTGGAATTTGACGGCCCAGAGCCTGAGCTCAGTGGGTGAATGAACCTCTCGAGCCACCTACCTGTCTTTCTCACTGTGGAGTTGAAAAAGTCTAAAGCTCTGAAAGACACTTCACAAGCACACATGGATCCTCTAATAAGCTGATGAATATATGGCCTTCCTTTGGTAGTCAATATTTCAAAAACATAAACCAAAGAAATAATATCAAAAGTTGTAAGAGAAAAAAGCAACTAACTCAATTACAAAGGCAACACATCAAAATATATCAGACCTCTCATTTGCAAACCTAAAAACCAAGAAACCATGGAATGATATATTTCAACCCGTGAAACTAAATAACTATCAATCAATATTTCTATATGTAAAATTTTATCTTTTAAAATTAATTGAGAAATAAGGTCATTCCATGACAAACACAAACTCACACAGTATGTGACTACCGTGCCAATACTGCAGGCGATACTTAAAATAATGCTATGCATAGAAAAGAAAGACTGTCTCAGTCATAACAGCACACAGAAGAGAAATCTCACGGTAGAAATAGTTGAACAAAGGAAAGCTTGCAGGAATCAACCATGCCCAATACAGTAAGCCAGAAAATCTCTGATACTAATAGGGGAAATAAAAAAGAATAACCAAAAATATAACTAAAACAAATCATAGTAATTGGCAAGTACCAATCAATAATAACTTTAAATGTAAATAACCTTAACTCTCCAATAAAAATCCACAGACTAACTGGCTAAATAAAAGGCAAGCTCCAACTATCTCTTGTCTCAATGAAACACACCACATGGGCAAAGATACCCACAGACTAAGAATCAAGAGATGGAAGTCGATTGTAGTGGCTATTCCTGGTTGTCAACTTGGCTATATCTGGAATGAATTGAAATCCAGAATTGGAAGGCTCACCTGTGATCCTAATCTGGAGGCTGAGAGATACAAGTTTCTGACCTGGATCTTGGCATGGAGATCTTGAGGCATAGTGGGCTATAAATCCCAGAAGATTGAGACAGGAAGATCTCCAAATTCAAGGTCATCTGGGATTAAAGGTGTGGTAACACACACCTTTAATCTGGGCGACACTTTTTGCTGAAGACCTATGTAAAGACATTGGAAGAAGGAAGGCTCTTCTTCGCCTGCTTATCTTGTGGGACTGAGCAACTTCTAGACCCTTGGACTTTCATTTACAGCTGCTGCTGACCATTGTTGGGATTTGGACTACATACTTTACCATATAGAGACTACCCATAAGTTCTGTGACTCTAGAGAACCCTGACTAATTCATCAATCTACCAAGAAGAAGAGACACCAGTTCTATTTAAGGGGCAGACCACTGAAAGTTTGACCATGCTCCAGTGAATATATAGATAACACAATTTGCACTTGAATTTTTATTTTTCCTTTTTTATTTTAGTGTTCATGGGAGGTGGTCACAAGGGTCAGGGCTCAGACACAGAAGGACTGGAAAATGCATGTACATGACTGGAAAATCAGGGTGCATGATGTGAAATTCCCAAAGAACCAATAAAATTATTATGCTGGGGAAAAAAAAAGAAGTAAAAGCACACAGAAACTATAAAAACTCATGGAGACTGAAAAGATCAATGGACTGAGTGGATCAATGAATAAATCAAGGGTAAATTTTTTTTGTTTCTAGAATCAAATGAAATGAAAACAACTTATTAAAACCTGTAACTTACAAGGAAATCCATTCTAAGTGGGAACTTTGACTATAAATACTGTAAGTTGTCAGATATAATTTAATGATGCACTTATTATAGGCTCTTAGAATAACAAGAATAAGCTAAACCCAGTAACTAAATGGAAATAAATGATCAGGATCAGGGAAGAAATTAATAGGATGGAAATGAAAAGAACAGTATACCAAGAATCAATGAAACAAAGAGGGGTTGCTTTGAGAGAATAAACACAATTGACAAAACCTGAGCTTAAAAAAAGGAAGGTGTTGAGAAAACACAAATTAATAAATTTAGAGTTGAAAGGGGATTCTTTGCAACTGGTACCAATGAAATTCTCAGGACCACTTGCAATATCTAAAAAATACAAATAAATTCCCAGAAATATAGCATCTGCCAAAATTAAACCAACTCAAACATACTTGTTCTAAGCAATGAGACTGGAGCAGTAATTATGATGATGATGATGATGATGATGATGATGATGATGATGATGATGATGCTAATGATGATGATGATGATGATGATGATGATGATAATAATAATAATAATAATAATAATAATAATAATAACATTTTCAACCAAAATCGGTCCAGGCCTGCCGCGGACCAGGATTTCTCGCGGGGTCCCTGTTCCGTGGGACAAGGGATTCTGGCCAAGTGGGCACGGGATTCGGCTTTGACAAACAGACTACACACGGGTGGTATAAAATCTGAGTGTATTTCTTTTAAAAATGACATGAAGCTTTTACAATCATTGCAAAAGAGAAAATAAAAATCTGGCAGCTCAACAGTTGAGGTACCTCTGAGGCTACCTGAAACATACTGGGTCTAAAGTAGCAGCTATCTCTTCTGAACTGGTGCTGTATCCCCCAGGCCCAAGTGCTCTGGGCCCCGGGGACTGCGAGAGATACATGAATCTGAGTCCTAGCCCATGTAAGTTCTAGTGCTAGTCTTGCATGTGAGTCTAAGTCCTTCTTCCCCCAGTCCTAGTGCTAGACTGAAGTCATGTAGGCAAAACGACCCCCACACACCTAGGTCAGCAGGGTCTGGTAGCTAGGTGTGAAGCAGGAGGAAGAGGGGTGGAGCCCTCTCTGTTGAGGTATTCTTATGCTAATTCTCTGGTTCTTGCTGGAGGCAGGCAGAGGAGAATCTTGACCTAACACTTTCAGCTAATGTCTTAGAGTGAGAGAAACCTTTCAATTACTCTCTAGTACTTAAAACATTAAACTAGGATAGTTGGAAACATTGGTGAAGGTCAGAAAGCAATGTCCGAATATTCTTTTGCTAGCTATAAAAAAATGATATCTTGGTGAGTTCCTAGCACACAAGTACGAGGACATATCTGGGCCACCTCTGAGTTTGGGGTGCCAGGAGACAATGCAGAGGCAGGAGACTGACTTTCCTTGAAGTTTACGCCTCAGATACCGCCTTCACGTAAAGTGTGCGTGGCACAGGCCCAGATGGATTCACTACTGAATTCTTCTGGACCTTCAAAAAATAACTAACACCAATATCCTCAAACTGTTCCATAAAACCAAAAGGAAATGAATGTTCTCTAACTCATGTTTTGGGGCCAGATAAAGACACAACAAAGCTGTAAGCGGTCATCCAGATGAATATGAACACAAAAATTTTCTATACCGTAGACAAACTGAATTCATTGGTACATCAAAAGGACCATGATTCCCCATGATACAGTTGACTTATCTAAAAGTTTTGAGGATGGTTTAACATATGCAAATCAAAAATATGATACATCAAATAAATAGGCTCAAGGAGAGAAATCACATGATCGTGTCAGTAGATACGAGAAAGGCCTTTGACAAAGTTTGACATCTCTTCATGCTAGAAGTCTTGAATAAACTAGGAGCAAGAGGAATATAATTCACTGTAATAAAATCCTACATATGATGATCTTTTCACCAACATTAATAGTGGGGGAAACTTAAAACATTTTCTCTAAAATCAGAAATGAGACAGGATACCCATGCTTTACACCTTTACTCAAAATTGTGCTCCAAGATTTAACTACAGTAGTAAGATAAGAAAAAGAAATAAAAGGGGTACAGATATAAATGGGAGAAATTCAATTATTGCTATGTGTTGACAATATGATTCTACACTTATTAGCACTCATATGGTCTAGCAGAAGATTCTTAAAGCTGATCACCCCTTTCTGCAAAGTAGCAGGATTAAATCAATGTAAAATAATTAATAAACATGATGAGACAAAAATTAAGGGAGTAATCTCACTTTGATTGGCATTCAAAAATAAGTACCTTGTAGTAAACGTGACCACGGAAGCCTATAAACACGGAAGGTGTTTATAGGCTATGAAACAGTTACTGTCTAAATCATAGAGACGTTCCCTGAAATTAAAGACATACAAGGTTCCATTCCCTTCAGAAAATCTGCCACATTTAGAATGTGAGTGTAAATTCAAGTTGACAGGTTGTTTATCAGGAGCCAACAAGCTAATAACTAGAAGGTGATCTTCCTGAGATAAATCTGCCTTGGATTATAATCCATGACTGATTTGCCTCCACAGGCAAGGCCCAAGTGAAATTCGTTTCAGGAAAGATTCCTGCTATTAATATGCTTTCCTGTTATTATTAACAGGAGATATATATATATATATATATATATACATACATACATATAACAATCAGTGGGTATTAGCCCACCCTTTTGGACAGATCTCTATAGAACAACAAAGATTACTGTCTTGTTACTGTCTTGTAGTGATGCTATATAGACAAATAGATGACTTCTTAATTTTTTTTTTTTTTTTTTTTTTTTTTGGTCTTTCGAGACAGGGTTTCTCTGTTTAGTCCTGGCTGTCCTGGAACTCACTCTGTTGACCAGACTGGCCTCAAACTCAGAAATCCACCTGCCTCTGCCTCCCAAGTGTTGGGATTAAAGGTGTGTGCCACCACTGCCCAGAGACTTCTTAATTGTTGGTGATGATCCTATAAGAATTTCTAAAATTATATCAACATTTATTAAGTTCTTTTATAGTGATATTGCTATTAGGTTCCCTCTGATAATGAAATCTGCAATAAGAACTCTGCCAGTCTTTAGTCCCATGAGTTAATGGCTTCTGGGATAGCAAGCAGGCATCTACTACTGAGAGCACATTCCAAGAGGTTGTAAAACCTTTAACCAAAGGTTATAAAAGGGGGACTAATGATTTACTATAGCTGCAAGGACAGAAGATAAAAGATAGACTGGGTTTATCTATACAAAAGTTCACTAATACTTAATCACAAAAGTTATTGTTTTTAACTCACCATAAACCTGTTGTGCTTGGAACAGATAATGAATGTTTAGCCAGATAATTACTCCTAGTGGATATATACACGTAAACATTATCTGTTGTAAACTTTATATTTGATTTATGATTTGAATTTATGTGTAAACTTGTAGTGAACTTTTCACCATGTGACCATGTATTCTGAAAGATGAATAAGTGTTGGGGACAAAGAGAGGAGAGCATTATCCTTTTTCATGTTTTTCTTAGCATTCTCCTCATCCCTTTTTCTTATAGATCCTTATCTCCCTTTTTGTTAGGCCCTGATTCCTTTTTTCTTAGAACACTTTCATAGGAAATTTTTTAAAACTTAGAAATAAGAGCTAAAACCACTTTCCAGTGTGTCCCTATTTCTTTCTGCAACTTCAACTAACAGGCTAGATAGAAGTTAAAGCTGAGCAGTCCCTGCAAAGATAGAAAAAAAATAGCCTTCCACTCCACCCCCACCATTAGGCTACAAGGGTTAGTCACCTAAGCCATTGGCTTTAAACTCTCAGAACAAGCAAGAAAGTTTTTAAGACCTTTTAGAAGCTATCAACAAGAATTTAGTATAGTTAGAGAGCTAGACTGTCCAGAGACCATCCATCATTAAATATACATCTGAGTCTGACTCTGTATCTCATTTCAACCTGCTCCAGGCTGGGAGGCTCTCGGCAATTTTTGTGCCATGTAGAGGTGAATTTAGGACTACAGTAGTTTGATCTAACCCTTCAGAAACAGGAGACAAGTAAATGCTTGTGATACTAATCTTTTCCCTGTTGCCTACAGTGCATACCCCATAATATAGTCTTTATGGTGTATTTAAGGTGCTGGCTTCCATGCTACATAAAATGAGTTCAGGATGGTCCAGCTAAGAATCCTGGCTATTGAATGCTCACTGATAGATACTTTTAAATGAATCCTGAATCACTAAATTCATTTGATTCAGGAGGCCGTGGGTGTCATTAAGCTTTCAAACCATTCGCATTCTTGTAACTGACATTTCCTGAGGTTAAAATGTGCTTATTTACTGTGTACCTGGAGACAGAGGGAAACCCATATATCTCTAGAGTGATGGCTTCCACAATCTGACCCAATGACCCTAGAGGTCCTCAAGGCCTTCATAGTGCCTACAGCAATATTCTCATCATTGTATTACATTCACATTTACACTGAACATTTGAAACCACAATGGGTCAAGCTGCTAAACCCTTGGTAGGAATCTTACAGGAACACCTAGCTCTTTAACAATCATTGTATGCCTCATTGGAAAATAACAATAAATACAAATTTTTGAGCATTTAAATGCTACTTGTGTGGCTGGAGAGATGGCTCTGTGGTTAAGAGCATTGACTGTTGTTCCAGAGGACCAAGGTTCACATTCTAGCACTTACCTGGCAACTCATAATTATCTTTAACTCCAGAGACTCTATCATACCCTTCCAGCCTCTTTAGACATTAAGCACTCAAGTAGTTCATAGATATATCTATAGGCAAAGCACCTATACAAATACTGTTGAAAGCTACTTGAACTTTAGAGCATATTTTGTTTTATTATTTGTGTTTAAGTGTCTGTGCTAGTGTGTATAGACGCCAGATGACTACCTTGGGTATATATCATCATATTCAGAAAATTAGTCTACTTTGTTTGAGACAAAGTTCTTTCATTGGTCTTGAGCTTAATAACTGGTCTGAACTGGTGGCTCCTGACCTTCAGGTATTGTTCAGACCCTCAGAGGTGGCTTGGACTCCTTGGCACTGAGATTATAAGTGTGTGCCATCACACTTACCATCTTTTAAATGGGTTCTGAAGATTAAGCACAGGTCTTCCATACCTGTCAGGAACACTTCATGGACTGATCTGTGTACCCAGTCAGAACATGTCTGATGGAGTTATGAAAACTGTTCATTTTATTTTGTCATTGAGTATATGCCTTTTATATTTTGTGAAACAAAATGAGAACTATAGGTAGAGCATTCTGCTCTCTGGCACTGTCTCATACTGTCTTAGAGAAAGTGCTTGTGAGATTATTTGAATTGCCAGCTGAAATAGCTGTGTTTTCCACAGAATGCCAGTTTTAGTTGAATGAACACCAACAAATCATGATTATTCCAAGCTGGGTATTTGGCAGACATTTTACTGAAGATGAATGAAGTAAACCTATCATTTCTAGAAAAGCAGCTGTCCATATTTGTTGCCAAGAGTGAAATTCAATTTCCTTAGTGGAGATTAAAGTTTCAGACAATCTCCTCGTGAACAGTGACTCATGATCAGATCAATGGTAACGAACGATGTTGATTGTGTTTTTTTTTTTTTTAAAATGCCATTTTTTAAATGTTCAATGAAAAGCAATTAGGAGAGCCACATAAACGTTCTAAACTATTGTATTCCAAATGACCAATGCATATCTTCAAAATCAACCATGAATTTTTGTTTTAAATCCATTTTTTAAATTCTATTATCTTCCTCTCAGAGAGATCCATATGTCCCCTCCTAGTCCCTTTCTCTGTACCTATCTTTCTGGGTCCATGGTTCCTTTTGTTGTGTTTTATTATAGTCTCCTAAGAAGCCTGCTCTTTTCTAATGAGAGACAGAAAGGGAGTAGATCCAGACAGGAGGGAAGGTGGGAAGGAACTTGGAGGTATAGAGAGAAAGGAAACTGTAATCAGGCTATATTGTATGAGAAAAAAATCTTTTTTCAATAAAAAGGGGAAATCTATTCAAATTATGTAATAAAAACAATTTTAATAGAACCAAATATAAAATGGGTATTTTTTTTTTTTTTACTGCAAAGTAGCTGAATTTTCTCTGAGCTCTTGGACACAGTGGGGATGTTACTTTAAGCTGTTAACTCTAGGTAATGTTAAAGTAATTGTCTCAAATTTTACCCTGAGTTTGGGGCCAAGATGGCAATTATAGAGGAGCTAAATTTGGATCTACATGGCATGTTCACAAATCCAAAAGTCATGCTCTTTTATGTGGTCCCAAATTGGATTCAGACAGTTTAATTATATATGAAAGATAAATCATCCCTAGGAGGTAGTTTCCTTAGACAAAGTCAGTCTGAGATCCCATTGAAATAATTACTGACAAAGGCCACATGGTACTGACCTGGATGGCTATACCAACCATCTATGCCTAGCATCTGTCCTAAATGGTAAGGATTTGGGGCTTATTTCAATCATTTATTTTTTAATTGAAAATAGATCCTTTTCTCATTCAATATATCCTGATTACACTTTCCTGTCCCAGTTACTCCCTATCTCTACTCTTCTCTGAATCCACTCCCTTTCTGTCACTCACTAGAAATTAACAGACTTCTAGTCAAGAGTCCCCATGAAATTACTAACCTAATAGGTATAATACATATGCAAAGTACCTGGTGCAGACCCACATAAGCCCTGTGGTTGTTGCTTCAGTCTCTGTGAGCTCACATGTGCTTCACTTGGTTGATTCAAAGGACCTTGTTTCTTATAATCTTTCCATCTCCTCTTCCACAGGATTCCCTGAGCTCTAGAGGAAGGAATTTGATGAATATCTGGCTGTGGGTCCCTGCATCTGTTCCCATCTTTCCCTCAGAAAGGAAGCCTTTCTGATGATGAGTAGATAAAGCACTGATCTATGATTATAGAAGAAACTATTATAAATCATTTTATTGATTTTTTTATACCAGCCATGTTTGGTTTTCCCTAGGTCTAGGTGTTACCTATTCTCTGGTTCTTGTGGGCCAGTGGACTGTGAGAGGAAGCCTGAGAGGAAGCCTGGTAAAGTTGAGCTGTGTTAGAAGCCTAACCCTAACCCAAAGGGCCAGTAGGAGCTGCACTTGCTCCCGACACCAGGTCCCTGTCATGTAATCAAAGCCCCCCATAGAGAGAGTTGTGACCATCAGTCATGTAGGAGCAAGCATGAAGATGAGGCATCCCTAACATCTAAGACCATGCCAATAGGAAGCACCTGCTGTCAGACCCCAGACTACCCCAAAACTGTATATAAGACAGTTATCGAGAAGGAATAAAGGTGTGTGAGAATTACTACACCACCTAAGAGCATCTTATTGTACAAGAGCTGCAATACAGTTTCACTCCTAGAAGCTCCCCTGGGCCTCACTCACTGGCCAGCGCTCAGCACAACCAATGAAGCTTCTCAAAGCCACAGGGGCAGTGGTAGTGGGGGCGGGGGGAGGGCGAGGGGGGAGTGAGGCGAGGGAGGAAGGGGGCGCAGCAGTGGCACCAGAGCAGCTTCGGTGGTTGTACTTCCCCCTCCCTACTCTTGCCCTTTCCCCTTCACTTGAATGCTCTCTCCTGGCCAGCTCAGAGACCTCCACTATCCAGTGCACAGACCAGCAGTTCTTGGTTGCCCAACAAATTTTAAGTATGGGCTCCTTTTTGTTGAATGAGCCTTAAGCGTAGTCAGACATTGGTTGGCTACTCCCACACGTTGGTGCCACCATTGCCCTATGTGGCTGGACTGGTGTGCACATTTCTCTTTCAGTAGCCTGCAGCTAACCTTCCTTCACCAAAGAGACTAGAACATAGGATGAAGACTCCAGATAGGAACCAGCTCAATCATGTTCATTGAGTTGTGTGAATGCTGTCCTCTGCAAAAGGACCTTGCTGTCGTTTTGCTGAGAGCAACCTTAGTCCTGAGAACAGCCTGGGTTGTCTGGTGATTTCCATGGGACCCACTTGGCCAACAACTCTGCTGAGTGCAACCCAGTTTTCTTCTGGAAGCCTTGCCTGGTTAGAAGAGATGTCCAGTTGAGATTCTGTATCCCCTACTACTAGGAATCCTCATTAAGACCACCTTCATAGATTTAAGGAAGTTTTTACTGTTCTAGATTTCCACACTGCATACTAAATGCCTTCCCAGTTCTAGGCATCTATCCCCACACTCTCTCCTTCCACCCTCTCTCCTCCCATACACATGATCCCTCCTGTTCCCATCCCCATAACCTCTATTCTACTTCCCCTTCCCAAATGTCCTCCATTAGGCCCACCCTCTTCATCTAATCTCTCTGGGTCTATGAACTGTAGCTTGGTTAACATATACTTAACAGCTAATATCCACTTGTAAGTGGATACATACCATATTTGTCTTTCTGGGTCTTGGTTACCTCACTTAGGTCGATGTTTTTTCAGTTTCATCCATTTGCCTACAAATTTCATGATTTTTTAAAACTTTTTTTGGTTCTTTGTGAATTTCACACCATGTACCCCAATCTCACCCATCTATCTGACCATTGTACCTGCTCTCCACCAACAGAGAAAAAGAAATCTCATTGTGGAAGCGGTAGTGTGTCACAGTATGTTCCACAGTATACCCTTTGGTTCATAATTTTTGCTTGTATATGTTCATTGCAATGACTCATTGGTCTGGTATGAGGCCTCGGGCTGCTGCTACTCTATCAGTAATGAACCTCATCTCAGATATTCTGTTGTTTCATGTGTCATGGAGATCCTGTAGTCTTGGATCTATAGAACCAGCCTCTTCATGCACTCCAGCAATTTGATGGGGTAGATGTTGGGGTGGGCAAACTCAAAGCCCTGGATCTGGGCCTGAGAGATATCTAAGCTAATTTGCCCACCAGATCTACAGCTCTCATGCCCTCAGGGCTGCCTAAGCAGCAACCACTCCCATCCCAGCCCCTACACCAGCCTCTAACCTTCCACCCCACCTCCCACCCCCAAACACCTGCAAGGGCCAAGGGCCCACTTTCCTAGTGATGGACAGGGCCAGCTCTCCTGCTCTAATGACCCCAGGGCCAGAACTCCTACCTGACACAAGTGGCTATGGTCAAGAGGCAAGGAAGGGGTTGTTTTAAGTTTCTCTCCATTAATTTTGATGTTGGCAATAGGTTTGCTGTAATTTGCTTTTATTATGTTCAGGTATGTTCCTTGTATACTTAGTCTCTCTAGGAATTTTATCATGAAATAAGTTTTTTATTATGTCAGTGGCCTTTTCTGTATCTAATGAGATGATTCTATGGCTTTTTCTCAGTTTGTTTATATAGAGAATTACATTTTTCAACCTTCAAATATTGAATCACCCCTGCATCTCCAAGATGAAACCTACTTGATCATAGTGGGTGATCTTTATTTTTCATTAGATATTTTCTTTATTTATATGTCATATGATTTCTCCTTTCCCAGTTTCCCCTCCAAAAAACAAACAAACAAACAAAAACAACAAGAACAAACTCCTGTTGCCTCCCCTCTCCCCATGCTTGCCACCCCACCCTCTCCCACTTATTCGCCCTGGCGTTCCCCTACACTGGGGCACAGAACCTTCACAGGGCAAAGAACCTCTCCTCCCATTGATGATCGACTTTGCAATCCTCTACTATACACATGCTGTCAGAACAATCAGTCCCACCATGTATAGTACTTGGTTGGTGGTTGAGTCCCTGGGAGTTCTGAGGGTACTAGTTAGTTCACATTGTTGTTCGTCCTAAGGGGCTGCAAACCCTTCAGCTCTTTTGGTCCTTTCTCTAACTCCTTCATTGGAGACCTTGTACTCAGATCAATGGATGGCTGTGAGCCTCTACATCTGTGTTAGTCAGATACTATCAGAGCCTCTCAAGAGACAGCTATTAGGCTGACTTGTCCTTCCTTTAGTCTCTGCTCCATAGTTAGTCTCTGCATTCCTCTGTTGAGGGATATCTGGGTTGTTGCCAGTTTTTGGCTATTATAAATAAGGCTGCTATGAACATAGTAGAGCATGTGTCCTTACTACATGTTGGAGCATCTTCTGGGTATATGCCCAGGAGTGGTATAGCTGGGTCCTCCGGTAGAACTATGTCCAATTTCTGGAAAAACCGCCAAACTGATTTCCAGAGTGGATGTACCAGCTTGCAATCCCACCAGCAATGAAGGAGTGTTCCTCTTTCTCCACAACCTCTCCAGCATCTAGTGGGTGATCTTTTGATGTGTTCTTGGATTCAGTTTGCAAGTACTTTATTGGGGATTTTGACATCTATATCCATAAGGGAAATTATTCTTTAATTCTCTTTCTTTGTTGAGTCTTTATGTGGTTTGGGAATCAGGGTAACTCTAGTCTCATAAAATGAATTGGCCAATGTTCCTTGCTTCTATTTGTGGAATAACTTGAGAAGTATTGGCATTAAGTCTTCTTTGAAAATATGGTAGAATTCTGCACTAAAACTATCTGGCCTTGGGCTTTTGTTGGCTGGGAGACTTTCAATTACTGCTTCTACTTCATTACTGGTAATAGATCTATTTAAATTATCTATCTGGTCTTGATTTAGCTTTGGTAAGTGGTACTTATTAAGAAAATTATTCAATTCCTTTAGATTTTCCAGTTTTATGGAGTACAGGTTTTTAAAGTGTGTTCTTGTGATTCTCTGGATGTCCTTGGTCTGTTGTTATGCTTCCCTTTTAGTTTCTGATATTGATAATTTGGATATTCTCTCTTTGCCTTTTAGATAGTTGGATAGTCCATATTGTTGATTTTCTCAAAGAACTAACTCTTTCTTTCATTAATTCTTTATCACTGTTTGCATTGTGGCCCATAAGTTTGGATGTGCTTTCTAGAATTCACTGAATTCTAGAAAGACTATTTTCTTCATTTCTGTCTTGGCCCATTTTTCGTTTAGAAGAGAGTTTCCATGAGTTTTTTAGGCTTTCTGTTGTTTCTGTTGTTGCTGATATCTACCTTTAATCCATGGTGATTTGATAAGATGCAAGGAGATATTTCAATTTTCTTGATTCTGTTGAAACTTGCTTTGTGTCCAAGTACGTAGTTAATTTTAGAGAAAGTTCCATGAAATGCTGAGAAAGCATATTATTTTGTGTGGGGGTGAAATTCTATAAATATCTGTTAGATCAATTTGGTTTATTTTGTCTATTAGCTCTAAGATTTCTCTGTTTAGTTTTTGTCTAGATGAACTGTCCATTGGTGAAAGTGGGGTATTGATATCTCCCAATTATCAGTCTATGAAGTGCAATATGTGATGTAAGATTTTTGTTTTGTTTTCTTTTGTTTTGTTTTCTTTGATTTTGATTTTACAAACTTGGATGGCCTTGTGTTTTGGGCATAGATGTTAAAAATTAAAATCATCTTGGTGAATTTTGATGAGTATGTAGTGTCCTTCTCTATTTCTTCTGATTATTTTTGGTTTGAAGTCCATTTTGTTAGACACTTAAATGTCTACACCAGTTTCTTCTCGGGTTTATTTGCATGATATATCTTTTTCCAACACTTTACTCTGAGATAATGTCTATCCTTAATGTTGAGGTGTGTTTCTTGGATGCAACAGGATGGATCCTATTTTCATATCCATTCTGTTATTCTGTATCATTTATAAAGATTTATTTATTTATTTAATATATATGAGTACACTGTAGCTATCTTGAGAAGCACCAGAATAGGGGATTGGATCTCATTACAGATAGTTGCAAGCTACCATGTGGTTGCTAAGAATTAAACTCATGACTTCTGGAAGAGCAGTCAGTAATCTTAACTGCTGAACCATCTCTTCAGCCTGTTTGTGTCTTTTTATTGGGGAAATTAAGAACATTGATGTTGGAAGATACCACTGATCAATGATTCTTGATTTTTGTTTTTGTTTTTGTTTTTTTTTTTTTTTTTTGTGGTGGTGGTAATGGTGATGATGGTGTGTGTGTGAATGCTTCCCTTCTTCTGTTTTTGTTGATTTGAGATTATTATTTCCTGTATTTTCTTGGGTGTATTTAACCTCTTTGGGTTGGAGTTTTCATTTCTAGTACTTTCTATAAAGTTGGATTTGTAGATACATACGTTTTAATGTATCTACAGTGTATCTATGTTAGAATATTCAGAGCTTGCTGGGATAGAATAGCTTTACTCTGATGGATTTTTATCTGGTGGTTAATTTTATCATGGACTATCTTATTTTCTCTATGTTGATTAAAAGTTTTGCTGATTATAGTAATCTAGGCTAGCATCTGTGCTTTCTTCAAATCTACAGTACATCTAACCAGAACCTTCTGGATTTTTAGACTCTCCATTGAGAAATCAGGTGTAATTTTAATAGGCCTGCATTTATATATTACTTGGTCTTTTTCCCCTTTTTACCTTTTAATATTCTTTTCTGTCTGATGTTTAGCATTTTAATTATTATGCAGTAAGGGGACTTTCTTTTCTGATCTAATCTAGTTGGTGCTACATATGTTTCTTGTATCTTGATGGGCATGTTCTTCTTTAGGTTAGGAAAATTTTCTTCTGTGATTTTGGTGAAAATATTTTCTGGGCCTTTGAGCTGGGAATCTTCCTCTTCTATTCCTAATATTCTTAAGTTTGGACTTTTCATATTGTCCCATATTTCCTGAAAGTTTTGTGTCAGAAATAGTTTAGATCTAACATTTTTCTTTGACTGAGGTATTCACTTCTTCTATTGTATCTTTAGTGCCTGATACCCTCTCTTCCATCTCTCTGTAGTTTCTGTTTCAATTCCTCAATTTTTTTTTCTTTTCCAGAGTTCCCTCAGTTTTTGTTTTCTTTACTGCTTTCATTTTCTTAAACAGTTTCCTTCATTTTCCTTCCATTGTTTATATTTTCTTGGTGGTCTTCAAGGGATGTATTATTTTCCTCCAATGTTTGTGTTTTTGTTGGTTTCTATAAGGGATTTATTTATTTCTTCTTTAAGGACCTCTATCATCTCTATGTAGTTGGAAGAAGGAGGGGGAGGAACAGAAGAAAGTCTGTAGGCAGCATCCCTGGTTTTCATGCTGTTTTGGCCTATGGTTGAGCAGGAGATTCCTACTGGATTTGGAAGTCAATCATTCATTTTTAATATCCATTCAACAAATATTTATGGACTCCTACAACATACCAGGAAAATCAGATTTGCTCTGAATTTAATCAAGTATAACTATCAGGCCTTCTCATTTGTGTAAGCCCTGTCCATGGATTTGTATGTGTGCTGAGTAAGGTTATTTATTCACATTGGTTAAAATTATGTCTTCCACTTTAGCCTCTTTTCCTCTTGTCTTTACGATGTTTGAAGGAAAGTAAGTGCTGCATTTTAGAGAGTCATCTTAAGTTGAGATTTTGATTCATGCATGGTTGGTTTGGTGAAATGACATCCTGTGGTTGAATGCTTACATTACCAGGAGCTTGGTTTAAATGGAATATTCTTACTGTCCACAGTACCATTAAAGTTTGGATCTGAAATGTCAACCACAGGCTACTTCCCAGCTTGTGAAGTTACTTTAAAAGCTGTGGAGCTTTTAGTATGTGGCGTCTGGCTGGCAGACAGAGATCCCTCAGTAGACCTTTGAAAGTTATCCCTGGCCCTGGTTCTGCCAGTGTGTCCTGTTTCTTGCTCTACCACAGTGGGAGAGCCTCTGCAGTACATGGCTACCACCATGATGGACTGGAATCTTTCTGAAATCAGGAGCCAAGTTAAACCTTTCCTCTATTAAGTCCTTTGTGATAGGTGTTTCTCACAGAAGTGAAAAACATATCTAAAGTGTATGCCAGACCATATATAGTCATATTATGATGTCTCCAGCTGGATAGTGTTTCTCAGGCTACTTTCAGTGGAGCCTTGACATAAGAAGTGTGGAGACAAAACATAGACCATAAAAATTTTTTCCCTGATTCTTTTCATTCACTTATTCTTTCAAAAGTACTTGCATGAAGATCTTGGATGTTACCAGTTACAGACTTTCCTGAAATATCATCAATAAATAAGCAAAGTTCAGTCAACCATACTAGGAAGGAAACCACACTGTTTTGATAGTCTCTATACACAAAATATTGTTAAATTTATTGCTTCCTGTGTTATTTATGAAAACATGTGCTAACATTTCTGTCTGGTAGAAAATGTGTGTACTTTCCATTGCTGCTCTGTCAAAGTTAACTGCAAATATATTTAAGACTATGTTAAATGTATATAAATTTTAAAATGTTTCATCTTCCTACACATTACAGCTATTTTTATTACAATATTTTGTCACTTATAATTCTTTTACCTTTTATGTTGACTTCATTTGATACAATAATGGCAAGGGCACTTCCTTTTCCCTGTTCATTCTTTTGTTGTAATAACTCCATAGTCCTGTTTTAAATGTGACTCTATACATCTGGGATCCATGTTTTATCCATTCTGAAATCTTTTGTGGTTTGGAGGAGTTTTGTTATTGTTTTGTTGTTGCTACTACTGTTGTGTTGTTGTTGTTGTTGTTGTTGTTGTTTGGACTATCTATTCTCTTGACATTCAATTAACATAGTCATTAATGATTATTGATGTGGTCAGAGTCTAAATAACTCACCATCTTAACACAAACTCTCTGTTCACTGGGCCTTCTTGTCTGTTGTTTGGTTGCTGGAAGATTGATCAATTGATTGATTAGTTGCTTGCACTGGTTAATTGGTTGGTTGGCTGCTGCTTCGGCTGGCTGATTGGTTAGTTAGCTGACAGATTGGTTGGTTAGTTGGTTGGTTGGTTGAAATGTTTGGGATGTTTGGCTGATTACCTTATTGGGTTAGGTTGATGTTGCTTAGTTGGTTGGTTGACTCAAAGGTTGATCTAGTTTTGTTACTATCTGTCATCAAGATTATTTCATTTGTTTTAATGTTTATTTATGTTCCCATTTTTTACCATGCAAATTGTGTTCACTTTTTTAGGCACTTCAGGGATTATTCCAGAGATGATAATATGGATTATCCAAGTCTAATCTGACATAAAGTTGATGCTGATTTTACTCATTCTCAGAAGCTATCCTTGGTCTAGAAAATTCCTCACTGGTGTGCCCAGAGGCTTATGTTCTAGGCAATTCTATATTCTCCCAAATTGACAGAATACTACCACAAAGATCACAATTTCCCTGGCATCCAAAATGGTGGTGCTGACAGATAAAACATGGCATTGGCCAGCTAAGTAATCTCTAAAAGAAACTCCGTGTTTCCTTTAGACAGCTAAGTGGATGAGATTGATTGGTTCCAATAATCAAGTTAGGTTTTATTTATTTCACTCCTATTTGAAACAATGTCTCAAAAAGAAAAACTGGTTAGGCCTTACCTACAAGCATTGCAGAACTTAGGAGAGCACCATTATAGCTTCAAAAGGGAACACTCTCAGCAAAAAGCAGAAACTAGAAAACATGTCTTGAGCAAGAAAGTCACTTTCTCAAGCTGGAGTATATTTATGCCAATAATGCTTAGTGGGTTTGTTTGGGTAGTAATATAAAGTGAGAGAGAGAGACAGAGACAAACAGACAGACAGACAGACAGACAGAGAGACAGACAAATAGACAGAGAGACAGAGACACAGACAGAGACACAGACAGAGACAGAGACAGAGAGGCCTCCAGTCCTGATTTGTTTTCCATTCAGGGAACTTAGCACTAATGTACCACATTTACATCATTTTCATTTACCTGAACAGTTAGTGAACATCTTGTGCTTTCATTGAACCATTTTCTGCACATGCACTTTTCTGCCAAGACAGAACTGAACTTCTGGGCAGAAGTACAAAGAAATATAACTTCCTGGGGCCGGCAGTGCAAGCCTAGTAGGCAATGTCCTTTTACCTAATGTCCGTATCCCATTTTCTTTCAGTAATGATTTCAGTGACATCCACTAATTGTCAAACAGTGAGTATTGACTTAGATATATCCTTACCTTTGGAAAGCTTAGTTAAATTTAGCAGTTTCCAGATATGATTTAACAAGTGTCTTCAACACTTGTTTTTATACAACTATGTGTTACAGAAAGGCATCTGTAACTGATACAGAGCTCATCATTAATGATACAAAACCCCTTACCAAAATAAATTATGAATAATGATACACTTAAAAGATATTTTAAACTGGGCAGTGGTGGTGCAGCACTTGGGAGGCAGAGGCAGGCGGATTTCTGAGTTTGAGGCCAGTCTGGTCTACAGAGTGAGTTCCAAGAAAGCCAGGGCTAAACAGAGAAACCCTGTCTCAAAAAAAACCAAAAAAAAAAAAAAAGATATTTTAATATATTTAAATAAATGTGATTGCCTATGCTACTTTATTTTTAAACTATTGGTTGCAACAGAGATGTTTGTGAACCCATGTTTACAGTGGTACTATTCAAAATACCCAAGATACAGAACTAACATAAATGCTTATTAACCAGTAACTGGAAAAAGAAAGTGCAGTATATATTTACAATGGAGCTTTATTAAACTATTAAATCTTAAAGGAAAAGAAAAATGTATTATTTTCAAAAAATGGATGGAATTGGACATCCAGTTAAAGAAAATAAACCTGACTCAGAAAGACAAACATTACATTTTCTCTCATTTGAAAAATCTAGTTTTCATAACTCTCATGTGACATGTCCAGTGTCAAAAAGTTGTAAACTATAGAATATTTCAAAACAAGCATTTTCAAACTGTTCCCAGTATGTATACATAGTGGCTGGCTCTTACTGTTATGTAAAATGGATTCAGAATGTTCGAGGTCAGTGAGGCAAAATTCTAGATGTATCCATTAGGTTGGAGGAAAAAAACCTCCTCTGAATATGTGTGGTACCATCACAGGTACTGAGTTCCCTGACCCTAATGGGTAGAGGGTGTTTCCTGAATATTTTCCCAGCATGCTCTAGGTTATGAGCCAAGAGGACTGTAATGAGGACTGAATCTCCATATAAAAGAAGAAAATGTATAAAATGTTCCTTATAGTACTATAAATCATTGGGGAGCAGAACCTAGACTTCAAATACCTTCTGTCCTAAGCAAGAAGTGAAGGAAATTCTATTCTATTTATTTGACTTAGCCATTACATTTACTAAAAGAAGGCATTCAGGTCAGCAAGAGTGGGTATGTGCTCATATTTGCATGTTTCTAGAACCTGAAGAAATCCCAGAATCACTGTGATACACTCAAACTCACTCTTGCAGATTCCCTATGATAGATAGATCATGACTTCTATATTTTTAAAGCTACACTGATATTTCTCATGAAAAACTCATGTTGAGAACCACTGTCTAGTAGCATGACTATTCTATCTAAAAATTATCATGAAATATGAGAGCAGAAGATACGGAAATTTAAAATTACTTTGACTTATCAGGGTATCTAAAAAATATAGTGAACACTCCATGATCAAGGGAGGGTGGCTACCAGACTCCTATGAATAGATTAGGATTCTCAGTTCCATTATACAAGACAATGCAGTGTACATATACTTGTGTATACTTTAAATTGCATCTAGATTGCTTATATAATACAATGTAAATGCCACATAAATATTTATAAAGTAATGTAATGTAAAAAAATGCTGACCAAAAAAATGACTTGCACAGCTACAATGCTAGAATAATTTTTTAAAGTATTTTGTACCTGCAGTTGCTTTAATACATAGATGCAGAACTCACAGACATAGATACCCAACTGTAACAATTATTTTATTCATCTTTATCTAATATTATATGGAATAATTCTCTTTGCTTATATTTTCTACAAAGAAACTCTATCTCTTTCCTGAGTCTCAACTGGGATGCTTTTACAGCTTAGTGCAAGACCAGAGAAAATCAATAATCCATTAGCTCTGTTTAAAGAGTTCTGTTCAGGACAGATTTGGCCATCATGAATATTTAGTTCCTGTGCCCTAAGTGGCAACTGAAGAAAGGCCATGGGTTGATGCTTTGCTGAGGACCCTGTTACGCAAATCTAAGAAGCAATTCCAGGCTACTCTTAATCAGGTCATGTGTGGAGATCTGATTGGCATCATTAGTAAGATAGTCCGCCATCACATGCTAGATGGAAATTGTGGATTTTAACATGCATCTGTCTGGTATGTGGTTCTGATGTAATGTGTAGTAGCACTCTGATGAACCTACTATTGAAATACACCAGAAACTTGCTCCCTCACACTATCATTTCTTATATTAACAGCAGTTTGCAATTCATGTATTAGCAGCAGATTACATTCTGAAAACATCACACAGAAAATTTCAGAAATAAACAATCCACACATTTTCATTTTATGTGTGTGCAGTGTTCAAATTTGCATGCTGAAATTTCACACTGTCCCACTCTCTTACCCAGAATGTGAATCATCCTTTGTCCACTATATCCACACTGGATACACTACCATTGATAACTTTGAGACCCTCTGTTATCTGACCTTACCATCGTCATTAAATCACAATATTTGTTTCTCTGTAATCCTTGTTTTACTTAAAAATAGCTCCCAAACACAGGATGTGTGATGCTAGCAGTCCTCATGCACCAAAGAGAATCTGAAAATTCTTCTATCAGATGAAAAAGTGAAGTTTCTATATTCAAAAGAAAGAGGAAAGAGAGGAGATGGAGGTCACTAAGGTCAGCGGCAAGAACGGATCATCTAAATGGTGAAGAGAGAATCACACTCATTTCTTTGTTACATGTCAAGTCTCAAAAAGCATGGCCACAGTACATAGCGAGTCTTTAGTCAGGGCATAAGGTGCTATGTGCATGTGCGTATGGTGTAAAAACATAACGTTTGGGAGCCAGTATTATCTGTAGTTTCTGGAATTTACTGGGCTTCTTGACCCTCAGATAAAGGAAAACTATCTTGTTGGTTCATTTTACAAGAAGCTTGGGACTAAAAAAACTGAAATATTTGGAATTTTGGATATAGCTCATCAGGAAAAACATGTGCTGCACAAATCTGGTGCTCAATCTCCAAAACTCAAAACGCCAGAGTGGGGTGAGTTTCTGTAATCACAGCACTTCCATGATGGAAAGGAGACATAAAAAAAAAATTGCCCCAAAATCCCCAAGCTAGCTAACCTGTATATGCAGCACCGCAAAACCACCTATAGAAAGCCCTGCCTCAGTAAGGTAAGCTGTTATCTGACCTCCACACACATGCATGGCATGCTTGAACCCACATACACACACACACACACACACACACACACACACACACACACGTGTGTGTGTGCATGCATGTACATACACAAACACACACACAAAACAACCAATATTTTTTTAAAAAACTATTTACATTAGCTAAGATATGGAACCCATCTAGGTGTCCATCAACAGATGCACATACAAAAAATAATGTGGTATTGGGCTGCGGATACAGTGTTGTAGTAGAATGGTAGTTTGCATTAGGCCCAATCTCAAGTATGGGGAAGAGAGAGACAGAGAGACAGAGACAAAGACACAGAAAGACAGATAGAGATACAGAGAGAAAGACAGAGACAGAGAGACAGACAGAGATGGAGAGACAGACAGAATGGAATTTTACTCAGCCATGAACAAGAGTGAAATTATGACATTTGCAGGAAAATGGGTGCAACTCACTTACTAAACAACACAATCTCGACACACAAAAACAAATATCATATTTTTTTCTCTGACATGGCATCTAGTTTTAAATGTGTACATATATACATACACAGGTACGTACATAGGTACATAGGTGCATAAGACATGAACATAGACAAGACACCACTGAAGAAGAGAGGAAACGGTCTAAAAGAAATGTAGAGGAGGAAACGTAATGGATTACATGGTCTAAAACCAGATACTTACTATTTAGGGGAAAGGAAACCACCAGGAGAGGAAAATGAGGTTGTCAGGTTTGGGGAACAGAGGAAGTTCTGGTTGAGTGAAGCTCTGTGCAGGTGTATTGTTGACATGAACACAGACATGTGTTCATGGACCTCAAAGACACAGACCCCCAACCCATCTCCTGTGAGGCTCAGAGGGGTGGCAAAACCTTCCTCTAGGTCAGCATTTCTCACCCTGAGACCCTTTAACACAATTCTTCATGTTATTTTGTTGCTACTTCATAACTGTAGCTTTACTAGTTACAAACTGTAATGTAAATATTTGACATGTAGGACATCTGATATGCAACCCTGTAAAAGGGTCATTCAACCATCCCAAAGGATTCATGACCCACAAGTTGAGAACCACTGCTCTAGTCCATGTGTGCACATGTGATTGTGTGTATGGAAAAATGTCCATCATAGCTTTCTACCCCTCTCCCAAATGGCCTAAAGACTGGTCCACTACAGGACCTCTCCTACCTAGGTTAACTGCACCTGTCTCCATAACCCAGCTTTACACTATAAACCCTCTCTCTTTGTTTATCCATATGAAATAACTCCATCTCCTTGTTCTGCAGAATGCAATAATCCCATCTCTCTGTTTAATTGTATAAAATAGAAATCCTCAGCTTCCAGAGTGCCGTGTCTTCTCCATCAGAGAGCCCAGTACACCCAATCCCAAGGCTTTCTGTGTTTTTATACACATGCCTATCTGACTGTCTTTTCTTTATTTCCTCACTGCCCAAGTCAGGTAAAGTCCCTGGGGCCATGCAAGGACCCAGCAATGAGGGAGGGGCACAAATCAGAACAAGATATGTCTGGTGGTATATATGTACAAACATGCCATTAGGAAACCCATCACTTTATATGTAAACTAGAAGAATTAGTTTTTAAATGACATGCAGTTAAAATTAGCTGCCAAATTAAAATTAACATGCTTGCATGTGCGAAAGCCAATTTCTGTCGCTTGCAATCAGATCCTGTGTTATGAGTACCTGAGGTGACATTTGCAGAAGCTAACATACTCTGAGGGAAAGGCACAAAACTTGTACAGGGCCTATAGTTACTGTTAAATAACTTTAGATACTTGTTATACATATCTGAGTTCATTTCTTCTTCTACAAAAGAAAGAGAAATAACACCTATCTCATGAGACAATTGGAAAGATTAAAAGTGATAAAAAGTAAACTGTGTTGAAAAATAATAAGCACTGGAAATTAGTGGGGGCTTTAGAGGGGAAACGAGGAAAGGGGATGACATTTGAAATGTAAATAAAAAAATCTAATAAAACAATAAAGAGATAGTTCATAATCTATATTCCACAACCCAACAAGACCATCAGAAAATACAGATATTTACATTATGATTCTTAAAAAATAGCAAAATTACGGTTATAAAGTAGCAACAAGAATAATTTTATGGTTGGAGTCACAACATAATGAACCATATTAAAGGGCCACAGAATTAGGAAGGTTAAAAAAAGAAAACTAATAGGCACTGGAAATTAGTGCTTATTGTTAGAAATAATAATAAAATAATTAGAATAAAATACTTTATAATTGTATTAAGTTTATCATAATTTTATTATATATACATTATATGTACACATATATACACATATAAAATATGTATATACACATGTAGAATATGTATATATACATTATATTTTTTACCTTTTATATTTTATATTATTTATTACATTTTAGTATATTTTTCATTATTGTATGTTATATTATAATATTATATTTATCTATTTTTATTATCTTATACATGTTATTATGTTAAATTAATAATTATGATAAAATAATTATGATAAGAATAAAATGTAACAATTAGGAAGATTAAATATGACAAAAAGTAAACTGTGTTCAAAAATTATAACCACTGGGGAATAGGAAGGTGGCTCAGTGAGTAAACTACTAGACCTGGGTCTAGATCCCCTGCAACACTGGGGGAGATGCAGACACAGTGGCACCCACTTGTGACCTCAGCACTGGGAGGCAGAGATAGGCAAATCCTGTTGACCTGCTGGCCAGCCAACCTAGCCAAAATGCCAAGCTTCAGGGCTCATTAAAAGACCTTGTCATAGGAAATAACATGGAGACTGAGGAAGCCACTTAGTGTCAAATTTGGCTTCCATCTGATAAGAGGGGGAAGAAGGGGAGGGGGAGGGAGAGGGGGAGGGGAGGGAGAGAGAGAGAGCATATCATGAAAAGACACAACACACACTTTTTTTGGTGTGTAAAATTGTTTTTTTTTTATTTTTTTATTAGATATTTTCTTTATTTACATGTTATATGATTTCTCCTTTCCCAGTTTCCCCTCCAAAAAATGAACAAACAAACAAACAAAAACAACAACTGCAAACCCCTGTTCCCTCCCCTCTCCCCCTGCTCACTACCCCACCCTCTCCCACTTACTGGCCCTGGCATTCCCCTACACTGGGGCACAGAACCTTCACAGGGCCAAGGGCCTCTCCTCTCATTAATGATCTACTTTGCAATCCTCTACTATACACATGCTGCCAGAACAATCAGTCCCATCATGTGTACTCCTTGGTTGGTGGTTGAGTCCCTGGGAGTTCTGAAGGTACTAGTTAGTTCACATTGTTGTTCATCCTAAGGGGCTGCAAACCCTTCAGCTCCTTTGGTCCTTTCTCTAACTCCTTCATTGGGGACCCTGTACTCAGATCAATGGATGGCTGTGAGCCTCTACATCTGTGTTAGTCAGGTGCTGTCAGAGCCTCTCAGGAGATAGCTATATTAGGCTAGCTTGTCCTTCCTTTAGTCTCTGCTCCATAGTTAGTCTCTGCAACTCCTTCCGTTGGTATTTGGCTCCCCCTTTTAAGAAGGAATGAAATGTCCACCTTTTGGTCTTCCTTCTTCTTGAGTTCCTTGTGGTTTGTGGGTTGTTCTTCCTGTATTCCGAACTTCTGGGCTAATAACCACTTATCAGAGAGTGCATACCATGTGTGTTCTTTTGTGATTGGGTTACCTCACTCAGGATGATATTCTCCAGATCCATCCATTTCCCTAAGAATTTCATAAATTCATTGTTTTTAATAGTTAGATCTTTACCAATCCTATATCTGATAGAGGGCTAATATCCAATGTATACAAAGAACTCAAGAAGAACTCCAGAGAACCAAATAACCCTATTAAAAATGGGGTACAGAGCTAAACAAAGAATTCTCAACTGATGAATACCGAATGACTGAGAAGCACCTAAAGAAATGTTCAACATCCTTAGTCATCAGGGAAATGAAAATCAAAACAACTCTGAGATTCCACCTCACACCAGTCAGATTGGCTAAGTTAAAAAACTCAGGTGACGGCAGATGCTGGAGAGGTTGTGGAGAAAGAGGAACACTACTTCATTGCTGGTGGGAATGCAAGCTGGTACAACCACTCTGGAAATCAGTTTGGCAGTTTCTCCGGAAATTGGACATAGTTCTACCAGAGGACCCAGCTATACCACTCCTGGGCATATATCCAACATGTAATAAGGACACATGCTCCACCATGTTCATAACAGCCTTATTTATAATAGCCAGAAACTGGAAACAACCCAGATGTCCCTCAACAGAAGAATGGATACAGAAATTGTGATACATCTACACACACACAATTTTTTAAACGGCTTTAGGGCTGGGTGAGATAGCTCAACAATGAGAGGCGCTTGCTGCCAACATGGCAACCTGAGCTCAATCCCGAGAACCCACATAAGACTAGGAAGGTGAGAACTGACTCCATGTAGTTTTCTCTGAGCACCACACACGTGCCTTGTCATGTGTGCCCATATAGACATACCCTGCACATACACAATACTGATAATAAAAATAATTTATATTTTAAAAATATTTTAAAGCATTTGCCATGCTATTGTGCCTGCACTGACTTCACGAGCAATTAGGTAGAAACTTTAAGCACATTCCTGCCTTTTCTTTCAAAATAAAGTTTTGGTGTGTGGCCAAGGTTTGTCTTGAACAGATGATTGTGATGGATAACATTATGTTGGTGGCTAACTTTATGTTTAAAAGTTTAAATTTTCTGTACTTAAGAAAAGTATAAAGCAAAGCTGGACTTCCAAATGATAAGAGCTGCTAGGGATTAATTTTGTAATCTCCTGGGCTCCTACAACTTTAACAAAACAGCTGTTTCTGCTTTTGTAAACAAAAGCTTGCTTTGCATGGATGACCTTCAGTTTGCACACAGACAGAATGTAACTTTGTGCTCTTTGCCTTCAAAAGCTCCTGAGGTGGCTGGGCTCTGCATTTGGGAATCCTGAGTCCCAGATGTAGACCTGGTACCAGTATATGAATGAAAGCCTGTTGAATCTCTGAATGACCCCAGATTCATAACAATCAATCTTTCCTTCTTTAGTACTGAGATTACAGACTTGCACCAGTATGAACAGTTTTAATTTAAAAAAAATATCAAGCCAGGTGGTGGTGGCACACGCCTTTAATCCTAGCACTTGGGAGACAGAGGCAGGCGGATTTCTGAGTTCGAGGCCAGCCTGGTCTACAGAGTGAGTTCCAGGACAGCCAGGGCTATACAGAGAAACCCTGTCTCAAAAAAAAAAAAAAAAAGAAAGAAAAAAAAAAAGAATTGTTCTCAACTAGGAGAGCTTCCTAGAGGAGGATATGCACAGAGACTGGTAAACTCAAGCATCTGAAAGTAAGAGTTCATATACTTGTCCCCTTGGCTTTCCTTTGAGTCAGCTCTGATATTCAGTCTTGGCTCCATAATTCCTTAAGGGCAGGATATAAACTCCTTCAAAAACACCTAGCATTTAAACTCTCTCTCCTGCCTAGTGGTTGTTGGGTCCCTTTCTAAAAGGTGCTGATCCTGGAGATGCTCCCACTCAGTCACTAACTCCGAGTCTGTTTATTTCCAGGAATCCTGAGCTAAGAGCCATCATTAAATTGGCGTCATCATCAAGCAACAGCAGTACAGGCAACAAGTAGGATGAGTAATGGAGCATCAAGCTTGGCTATGGCATTAGCTCAAGAACATCACCGGTCCAGGGACATTCTATTCTTCACTGTTATCACCAGGAAGAAAAAAAAAAAAAGAACTAAGCATGCTAAGCATGAAAGCATGGTTTTAGTATAAGAATCAATGGCTTCATAACTCTGATTTTTTTCTTTTTGATATATATATATATATATATATATATATATATATATATTGTTTTGGTTTTGTTTGTTTTTCGAGACAGGGTTTCTCTGTATAGCCCTGGCTGTCCTGGGTCTTACTCTGTAGATCAGGCTGGCCTCAAACTCAGAAATCTGCATGCCTCTGCCTCCCAAGTGCTGGGATTAAAGGCATGCACCACCACTGCCCAGCTGAGAATAATTCTTGAGACTGGGCCTCACAATATTTTTTTGCAACACCTGGTGAAATACTGTGTCAGTCAGAAGGGAATTGGTAGCACTCATCCAATACACAGAGAACCTTCAAGCACAGGTGGCCATGGAAACGGGACTCTTGTGAGGGTGCATGTAGCAGTTAGACCTACTTATATCAAAAAATCCGCAAAAAAAACTAAGGGTGTGGGGAGAGTCTAGCAAGATGGTTCAGTGGATAAAGGTGCTTAACACCAAGCCTTACAACTTGAGTTCTGTCCCTACTATTCACTTAGTGGAAAGAGAGAACTGTTGCCCTCAATTTGTCCTCTTACTTCCACATGTGCACCATGTCATGTGCATGCCTGCACACGCGCCACACTCATGTACACCATCATGAATACATAAGTAAATAAGTAAATAGAGGAAACCCTCAATCTGGAAATGGCTCATCATTTTGGATTTTAGAGTCTTCGATCTAAAACACAAGGATTTTGAAGTTCATTCCCCTCTTTCATAAAAATGTAGTGAGTTCATTCTCTTGGGGGTCTCAGAATCATTCTGAAGATCTGAAAGTTTTCTGTTTTGATTTACTTCATGGCCTGACTCCAGCCCTTCATTTGTTTGGCAGAAGTGATTATGCAAAAGCTATATAATCTGTATTTATGATGTTTAAATCATTCAGAAAAAGTGCCCTTGAGAGTTCAGTTGCCAAGCTTTTTGCATATATATTTGATTAGCATAATTGATTAAGCTATAAATACATCTATAAAATTAAACACAGTCTTTTGTTATCTAAATATGTAGATGACAGAGAGACAGGAAATCTATGCAACCCAACAACCAGTTCCAAAGACAATAACTACTTATATTATAAGGCCTCATCTGGAACCAGCTTATTATCATTAGTATATCATAACCTCCTAGTTTTATATCTTCTACACAAGTGTGGTCTCAATTAGCCTTCCCAGAATCTGCAATGTGGGCAAGAAGGAAATTATTTACTGATATTTACAGATGAACAACATTGGGAAGAGCAAGATGGCTCACTGAAAGCCCTATACCCAGTAAATGGTGGGGTCAGGGGAAAGCAGTTTATCTTCTCATAGTCCAGGTCATATTTTAAAAAAGGTCTTCATACAAGCCTCTTGAGTTCATGTAGAACCTATCAAGCTTAGAATGTGCAAAAAGGACTGATGATTGGATACATTTTGTTACACAAAATGCAAGTGAAGAAAATACTCATACTGATGAAATCATTTGCCACGATGAAGTCATCTGCCAGGTTGTGAATAGCTTCTCTGGAGGTCATATGATAAGAGCTGTGGGCAGCCTCCAAAACCTAAATATGGCACTCAGCCAACAGCCAAAAACACTGGGTTGAGTTCTGCTGACAACCTGGTTGTGCATGCTATTCCCCATCCACGCTTCAGGTGATTGCACAGCCTATTTGAGCATTCACTTTCTACATTTCCATTTGCAGGTTAGACATACCCAGGCTCCTGACCAACAGAAACATAATGTGTATTATTATTTTAAGCTGTCTGGTGTGTGGTAATTTGTTATATGACTAGAGAAAACTATTATTGAAACCAACCATAAAGTTATTTATAACTCCATCTTCCTCCCCTGGGGTTTTCCCCAATGGCAAGTTCATTTGCAGGCAGACCACCAGTAATTATGGTTGTGTGGAGGCAATCCATCTACAAAGAAGCTCCAGAAGCCATCCCAATCACATGAAGAAATCTGCAGAGCTACAAGACAGAAGAATATCGGTCCTCATATGCCAAGCTACTCTTTCACCTCTGAGCCACTAACTGGGAAAGAAAAGTACTTCCACACCATTGATGAAGCTAGATTCAGAAATTGTAGAAACAGCTTGATCCACATACATATACTTAAAGAGAGATTACCAATGAGAATGAAGCCAGAGCTATTCCATAAAGTCCTCAAACACACCCATTTATATATGAATGGAATCCAAGACTCAGCTTCCAATCAGTTGCCAAAAATAGTTCCCAGAGTGTAGACTGATCATCTATCTGTACAGGGTGATTCACCTGAAAAATCTCATAAGTAAATGGAGAACCTCTAAAGTATGTATGTATGTATGTATGTATTCTTTCAGAACACTGAATGGATGCATGCTATCAAAGGAGTAAAATGTTTGTTTGCCATTTGGTTATAGAGATTTTTGGCTTTGAAAGACACACCACTACACTTGCTTGTTTGGGGCTCCATTGCTCCAAAATTGTGAATGCCCAAGTACACCCATTGATGGAGGCTGATATGAGCTTCATAACTGAGGTCAGCTCAGTGGTTTTCCAGTTTTTCCCAACCACCCAGAGAAGCCATTGGTCTTGTATCTTAGAGCAGTTCTTCTAGATTGAGTGTGAAATTTACTGCTACCTACAGATGCTGTAGGGTACCTCCTTTCATCTTAGAGTTCAGAGGCTCATGGGGTGGTAAATACTTATACCTTTGAGTTATTATATTTAAGCTATTACTTTTAAGTCATGAAGTCCCATGTGCTGAGAAGTTAGGCCCACCTGATTTTGGTAAAGGTTTTGGTATAACTATTAGGCCCATGGGTCTCAACATCATAGCCAAGAGCCATGATGCTTAACTACAGTTCCTTGCACAAGGCGCAGTCCACGTGTTAACAGTGGTTTCCATCCAGAATTCCTTCCTCATGGCTGGCCTCCAGGCTGGAATGATTAGCTTGGCATGAAGTCCAACACTGTGCTGGCAGACCACACGTAAGATAAGAAGGAATTGGAATGGAAATCTGTCTTGGACCAAGATCGTAATGTGTCCTCCAGAGGTTGGAACCATCAAAGTTGTCCCCTGATGGTGTCATCTGGTCTGAAGCCCCTTGCTTCTTTGAACTGTAACCCTCATATTCATCATGACAATTGGAAGGGCCTCCAGCCACTTGAGGCTTTCATTTTGTTGCCATTGGCCTCATCTACTAAGGGAGAAGTGGAAGCAGGCAGCCTAGATTCTTAGGAAAGACTACTTACGAATGTTAATAGATAAAGAATGTTTCTTCCAGAACTTAAAGAGAACAACAGCAGCCTAAAGTCTCACAACCCATTACTGAATTCTTCCCTTAACAAAAGCCTGAAGACCCCACTGTAGCTGCTGAGTTCTCCCATGTACAAACTTTACTTGGGGGTATGCTAAGAAATATGGTTCAGTCTCTAAGAGCTGATGGAACTACATTTTTTCATCTTCATTGGAATATACAGTTCTTAGAAAATAGTACATTCAATTAAATTGTGCTTATTTCGTGCAGCTATGTCTAAGTTGCAGTCGTAAGGTATAGGTCCCTTCTTATATTCCTTTCATGTGAAAATACTATTTTCTTGAGTAAATGTATCAGAAACAGCAAACATTAAAAAAGTAAATTGTACTGGAAACAGCCAGGGGAAATGACAAATTCCTTACATGACTTTTATCTCTTCTTAAACTTCTAAACACAAGTGTGGCTAGGAAAGCTGATTAATCTTGGCAGCTGAGATTTTCAAAATTTGTATATGGAATATAGTTGACCACACACCGTAAAAGAGAAGGATAGAAAGAACTTTGAGGTTCATATGGAAAGAGTCTAATGCTGATTCTAGGTTGAGTATGAGATGTTAAGGGTATATATCACAATTCTAGAGTAACTACTAAAGGCAGAAAACAGAAAATATTATTTGGTCTGTTCAGGCTACTTGAGCAAAATACCACAGACTGGGAGAAGTTTGCACAGAACTCGAGAATGGACATCCGAGAAGAGGAAGCAAATAGGGTTTGTAAGGGTTTTCATATTGTGCTGCAGTGACTACCTTCTCCCTGTCTTCATGTGGCTTCCCCTTGGTGTGTAAGCAGAGTGGATAACTTTCCCCCATCTCTCTACCTCCCTCTCTCTCTACCTCATGTCTTTTCTTTCAAGGACCCTATTCCCATCATGAGGGCTCACCAGTGACCTCACCTAAATGAAAGTACATCTCAAATGTGTCATCTCTAAATATCAGGCTAATAAGAGGTTAACATTCCAGCTTATGAATTTAAGTGATATAATTAAGTCCAGAAGAGTTAAAAACAACAAAGAAACAAATGTTATGCAAGGCTAGATAGCTCAGTATGAGAATACAAGGCTCTGAGCTCTGGAGAGAGAGAGAGAGAGAGAGAGAGAGAGAGAGAGA
>NW_022196913.1:102566965-102594587 GCF_008632895.1 Mastomys coucha | reverse complement strand
AGAGAGAGAGGTGCAAATGATCCAAAAGATGGCAAGAGATAGAAAGTGGAAGAATGAAAACAAATGTCAAAATGATAGAACTACATCCAAACATATCAGGATTCACATGAAGTGAAGTCGTTTTGGAGACAAAGACACCCAGGCTCAGAGCCATCCTGTAATTTGACCACAGTACACAGATATAAGGGGCATAGCAACGTTCCAACTTAACTTGGCCCTGACTCCCAGGTTCTGTCTAAAATGTGAAAAGTTTTCATCACATTCTCCAAGTAGTCAGGTCTCAGGCCTACTCACAGAAGGGGTACTTGTGGCCATGCTCAGAATCCAGATGTCAATATCCAGAGAGCCAATAGGTTTCTTTGCTCCAAATACCTGAATCCCTGAGATTCTGGGTGGAGTTCACCTCCTGGCTCTTACCTGGAACATAGAAGTGTCCATACCCCTAAAGGCCAGACTTTGAAGACAGGGACATCTTGCAGGCCCCTTGGAGTAAGTTCTAGGGGTTACCAAGACTCAGCCAGGAAGTCTCAATGGAACTTCACACAGCCTCCTGTGGGTACAGAGCTGCCTTAGGCACCTGTCCTCTCCACCGATGCTGCCCTGGATGTTTCTTCATCCATCAGGCTGATGGGAGAAAAGAACTCTCAACCATTTCAACCATGACCTTGATGAGCGATAGGTTGCAGTCTGCCTAAGACTGTCATGAGACAAAAGATCCTGTTCTGGGTAGGACACACTGCTAGTATTCTCTCCCTGGGCCTAATTCAGGAAGAACCAGTTACCCCTGCTCTGCCTTCAGGAAACTATCTGGTGGGTGTGCTTTCTAGAACTGGCTACACTTCCCTAAATCCCCAGAGAATAGATTCCTGCCAATCAGCCTCAGAGTGATTACAATAAAACCCCAGCATTCCTTTATAATAATAATAAACGCAAGTGCCATCTGTCATGCATCTAATTGGCAGGCAAGGTAGCTTTTATTATTCTTTTGATAGTGCTAATAATAACTAGCATAGTGTGCCAGACCCTGTGCTAAGAACCTTTGGTGAATTCTTTCATGCAGTTCTCCCAGCAAACTTGTGTAGCAGGTAATAGGATTCCCATTTTCTTAGTAAATGAGTCAACCAACACAAGCAAGTAAGAGAGAGGCCAGAACTGGAGGCTAATTCTGTCTCACTGAGAAAGATTATTCTGGTTGCAACATCTTAAAAGATGGCAATAGTATGCTAGTATGTTGTTTAGAAAACTGAGAATATTGTTATTTATTCTTTGACAACTTCATTCGTGCACATAATATGTGTTGTTCATTTCTCCTCCAACTCTGCCCTCTAACTCTCAGACTTCTCCCTCATGACAGTCTCTCTCCCCACCTTCATGTCCCGTTCTTAGCATTTTTAAAAGATGTATTTAATGTATAAGAGTATGCTGTCTTCATGCACACCAGAAGGGAGCATCAGATCCCATTACGGAGGCATACATGGTTATGAGGCACCATGTGGTTGCTAGAAATTGAACTTAGGACCTCTGGAAGAACAGTCAGTATTCTTAACTACTGAGACAACTTTCTAGCCCTCTTCTTAGCAATTTTAATTCTGGGGGAAAAAAACCATTATCATCAGAAACCTCCAGTAAAGTGAACCCATGAGGAAGACCAAAGCACAAGGAAGAGACCTCATCTTGGAGAGTAGAGAGGGGACTCAGTGTATGGAAGCATAGCCACTTGAGTTTGGATCTTAGTATAACTGTGTCTGCTGGTGTGCTCAAGGCCTCCTCTTGTGTCCCTTATCTCTGTCTTCACTTTGTTCATGTTTACACATCCTGGGATACTCCAGCTCTCGCAGAGTCTGATGGTAGCCTAATGCTTCACCTCACATTCCAACTTGGCTGTTCCCTTGAAATGGCCCATCTTCACTGTGAGCCCCGAGATGAGCACACGGTCCCCAGAGCTGAATCTATGGAGATTAAAATCCACAGGGGAAATCTCACATGGTTTCCAGCAACTCTCTTCTGGAAGAGCATCTGTAAAACTGGGTCCACTAAAAACTCAGAGTGAATACACATGTGCAATGCAATAATTCTTTTACTCCTGTGTTCATTTACCTACCATGGGCTAGCTGGTGTATGTGTCTCATTGTGAGCTTTCACAACAATCCTTTCAGGTGGTTATTACAAACACTATTTACCACATGGAAATCTGTGACCCCGGGGGAAGTGGGGAGGGTGAAATGATGTGACTACCTAGCAAGCTCAAGGCAAAGTTGGGTATTATCATAGCAGTACAGGGTGTCTGTCACTTGATTACTTCTATCCCTTCCAAACTTCTAAGTTGAAATGAGTCCCAGTGCAATAGTTTTGGGAGGTGGCACCTAAGGGGAGATCTTCAGGTCATGAGGACTCTACTCTGATGAACCAAATATGTTGATTGGCTGAAGTCAAGCTCTTGCCTCTTGCACACCTCTTACCCACTGTATTGCACTACAATATGGCACAGCTAGCCAGCCCTCGTGAGTTCCTCAACCTTGGACTGCCAGTTTTGAGATCTATAAAGAAGAAATCTTTGCTTGACTCCATTACAGCTGCCCAGAGTAGACCAAGACAGTCCCTGTTGATTTGGATTGGCCTGAGATGAAAGCAGCACTGGGATACTTATCTGACCCAAGTGCTTTGACAGCCCCCATGTGCTCAGGAGAGACAGCTCATAATCTCTGACCAGGCCTCTGTCCTTCCCTTAGTTTTTATGGGCTTTGCCCCATGGTCTTTCTTAGGTGACAACACATGCTTTCTCTCACATCTGTACTTGCACCTAGACTTGCCTCTTTGCTGATAATGTTCTGGTTTCACATCTGTCTGTCCTTTCCCAGCCAATCTTAGGCTTTACCTTAGTCATTTGCATCTGAGGCTGTGTTCGGTGTGTTTGTATGTGCTTCCTTTGTCTTATCAATTGTTCTATACTCTTATGTATTTGTTCATTTCCCCATTAGGCTGCAAACTTTTTCAAAGATGTGAAACTTGTTTGCTTTTTTCAATGTACTGTCGATTAAGACCTAACAGAAAAGATGCTCATTGGATATGGGACCTCACAGTGGCTAGTTGTAGTCATGAGATATTGTTTTCTCGATTGTGGATGGCATAATTTAACTAGGAATTCAATATTACTAAAATATCTGGGTTTCTTTGTGTGTGCATACTGTGTGCACATGCTCCCAGTGATCAGAGGATGATGTTGATTGTCCTTCTCTAACATTCTTTGCCTTATTTCCATGAGATTGGGTCTCTAGCCAAGCTGATGTCCAGCAAGCCCTGGATCCTGCCTTCTCCACAGTTCTGGGGTTATAGGTTGTAGGTATAGCCACACTGACTTAGTCACATGGGTGATGCTGAGAACAAGCAACTCCAAATGGGTTGAAGTAGAGAAAAATATGCAAATAAGTCAGAAGATAAAAAATGCGAGAAAGAGATTCCCATAAAAATAAGAAAGATGGGAAGAAAAGAAAATGGACAAAAAAAAATGGTACTTAGAACAGGATTTGATAAGGTTTAAGGACCTAACTATGAGCAGCAAGAAGGGCAAAGCTAATCTTCAAAAACTGATCTCAGAGTCACCAGGACTGCTTTAGGATCTATATTGTGTTTTGGAGGGCTTAGAGGTGGTGTTAATGTGGTTGTTGGTGGTGATGTCATTTTTACTGTGACAGGGCCTTAAACGGCTGAAGATGGCCTTGAACTTCTGATCCTCCTGCCTCTACCTCCTGAGTGCTGAAATCAGAGGCTAGGCCCACCACACCTGGTTCATGCTATGCTGAGAACCAAACTCAGGATGTCTTCATACTAAGCAAGCACTCTACCAACAGAGCTACATCCCCAGACTATTTTATGTTTCTGAAACATCTTTGTTGAAGCATAGCTTGAATGCAATACAAGCAACCTTTTGACTATGTACAACTTAATGTAGTTTGTTATTATTATTATATTCACAGAATTGTACAGTCAGGCCTATCAATTTAAGAACATTTTTTTTTCATTGCCTCAAAAGGAAACCCAGTATCTTCTAGCTGTCATCCTCCACACCCATCTCCAATTGTAAGAAACCACTAATCTACTTTCCATCTCCATGGATGACTCGCCCATTCTGAGCATTTTATACAAATGGAATCATACAGAATGAGGTCTCTAGTGACTCACATATTTGTTTTAGTATAATGTTTCCAAGTTTCATTCAAATTGTAACATCTGACAGTATGCCATTCCTTTCGATTTCTAAATATTACTCACCTGTACAGTTTCACATTTAATTCATTAAGCAGGAGGTGGGCACCAACATCTCTCATGGGAGCTACTGCCCACCCTTCTCCTATTGATAGTCTTGGAGCCCATCATGCAATATGGCTGTACCATCTGCAGAACTTCTCCTTGCTCATGTTATTAATCCAAGTGCACAACCTAGTGAGGAAGGTTCTTTGAATTCATGTCCACTACATATCCAAGTCCCATGGTACTGTACTTTCAGTAGTTACTCAAGCATATCCTGTTCTCATGTGCCTTCATAATAATTCCCCCAGGGAGCACCATGAGACCAGATTCATCTTTGCCAGTTTTTCTCATTAACGTGTTCCAAGCACCTGGAAGAATGTCTAGAACAAAGTAGTTGCTCAGTAGTGGCCTGGACTAATGACTTGCTTGCTTATTTAGTTTTGGCTAATTTTAACTGGAATGTTCTTGAAACTCATTATGTAGCCTATAAGGATAACCTCAAACTCTTGATCCTCCTGCTTGTACCTCCTTAATTCTATAGTCCAATCATCACTCCACCTACTTGTCCTACCTCCCCCTCTACTGGGTTTCATCATGCAGTTTAGTCTAGCCCAGTAGATAGTAGATAGACAGATGATAGATAGATAGATAGATAGATAGATAGATAGATAGATAGATAGATGCATACATATATACATACATATATACATGATATATACATACATACATAATAGACAGATGCATACATACATACATACATACATACATACATACATACACACATAGATGATAGATACATACATAGATACATAGATCTCTATGTAATACATATATACATTAACCTCAAACTTAGGATCTTCATGCCTCAGGCTGAGGGTTGGGATTATATGTATGGGCCACCTTAGCCAGACTTTAATAACTCATCTCTAACTGACTAAAACTTAGCTACAGGGTGTTACATTCAAGACATTATAAATCATCTTGTTTTCTCTTGATTGCTCAGGCTAGGATAATCATGCTGCCATCTTGTGTAGAGGCCTGCATGGTTCAGTGAAGAACTGAAGCTCCAAGTCCAGCAGCCCATGAGTAAGGGTCTCAGTCTTACAGCCTGGAAAAGGATGCAGCCTGCCCTCTGTCACATTTATAAATGTACAAGTTGATCTCCCAGCCTCTAGTTGAGTCTTGAAATGAGACTGAGCCCTGGATGTCAGCCTGACTGCATTCTCATGAGTGACATGGAGCCAGAAACATCTGCTAAGCCACAGGAATTCTTGACCCACAGAACCTGTAGGATAATGCTTGCTTTAAGCTATGTAGAAATAGACAACTAACACAGATTTGTATATAGGAATGGGGTGCTTACCTGATAAAAGTCCAGAATATGGGATTGACCTTAGAACAAGGCAACAAACCTTAAGCAATGTCAAGAAGAGTTTAATTTAAACTTTAGGGCTGATGAATACAAGTGAGCAAAGTACTTGTCACACAAACATGAGAACCTGAATTTGAAACACCGGCACCCAGGTAAATAACTAGGCTTTGTAGTGCATGCCTGTCACCCCAGCACTGGGAGACAGTGTAGGCAATCAGTGTGCTCCAGGTACAGAGAGAGAGACCTTATCGCAAAAAATAAGATAGAGAGTGGAAGACATCCAATATTGACCTAATTTCCACATGCATGCATAAACACATACATGCATGCAAACACATATACAAAGACACCTAAACAAATAAATAACTCCTTGACGAGCACAGAAATGTAAGACTTTGGGCTTTAAGAACATAGTAAATCAAAGATAACCTTACGAGAAGCCAAAAGACAGAAAGGTTTTATTGTGGCTCAACAGAAATCTTGGCAACACTCTCTGCTGTAGTTATGTAGAAAGTACAGAGAGCTAGCAACCTGCACTGTCTCCTTAAGAATCTTCCCAGACAAAGTATTTAGAATCCATTCATTTTCTTCCTACTGCTTACAATAAAGTGTGAAAGGAGAGGGACAAACTAGGGAATGAGCCATAAAAAAGATGGAGTTAGGGCTTGATGATTCTGAAAGCTTTCATTTCTCTAGATTGTAAACAGAAAAAAAAAAACTTTACGAGCAAAGATCAAATTCGGGGCAATGCCTAGAAAACATGGTCTGTAAATAGAGCAGGGATGTGGGCAAGCCACAGCCACAGCCCCACCTGGCAGCCTAGTGGACAGCAGGATCCCAAGTGCTGGCTCCCAGATTCCTGGCTGTATTAGTCAGGGTTCTCTAGAGTCCCAGAACTAATGGAATTAATTTCTCTATGTATATAAAAGGAATATATTAGAATGACTTATAGGCTGTAGTCCAACTATTCCAACAATGGCCAGCTGTAAATGGAAAGTCTAAAATTCTAGTAGTTGCTCAGTCCCAAGAGGCTGGGTGTTTCAACTGGTCTTCTGTATAGGCTGGAATCCTGAAGAAGAAGGCTCCAGTGGATGTGCTGGCAAAGAGATTATAAGCAAACGAACAAATGAACCCTCCCTTCTTCCAATGTCTTTATATAGGAGTCCAGCAGAAGGTATGGCTCAAAATAAAGGTGTGCCTCAAGGTCTGGATTAAAGGCATGTGTTGATCAAAAGCATGTGTCTTCCCACCTCAAGATTTGAATCTTCCACCTTCAAGGTCCAGATCAAAGGCATAGTGTCTTCCTGCCTAAATGTCTGGATCACAGACATGTTCTCTGTTTCTGGATTGTACTTCATCCCAGATACAGTCAAATTAACCACTAAGAAAAGCCATCACACTGACCCACAGGATTATGTGACTAGGAGAGCTGAGTTCAATGTTCAGTGCTAAGCATGGGGCAATTCATTACACAGCAATGGCATATATATACCAAGCTTCTAAACAGATGAGTATCACAGGCAGAAAAGTGTTTTAAACCAAAGGAAGCTAGAGCCTGCTCTAATATGAGCAAAAGTCAACCTTCATCTCCCTGATACATGCTAAGTACTTGGACTGTGTGTTAGTGGTATGAGAGAGAGAGAAATAAAGGGGATGTGGCTGGTGGCTGGTGGCTGGTGGCTGGTGGCCAAACTTATGGCATGGTTCTTCTTAAGGGATTACATAGGAGCTTTCCCTAGCTAATCAGCACTAAAAAAGACAAGACACATCTTGTTTCTTGACTTCAGCCTTCAGTATTCTTTTCTTGGTGAGGCAGTGAGGGTGCCAGCTATGCTGAATGAAGGCTTGTTTCCCTGTCTTATCCAAACTACTTCTAGAGAACAATTTTTCGTGTCATGCTGAACTCCAGGCCCATTGATGTGGTTTTATCCTATAAACAAGGGTGGGGACGCTCCCTTGTTGATTTGTGACATGCCTCAATGACATTTTCTATCTAAAGTCCCTACCAGAGCCAAAGGTTCATAGCAACCTACTAAAAGTGTACTGCTATTATTGGTTATTGTTGTCTGATCTTTGTGAGCCTATCATAGTGGAGAAAATTACAATAATCATCTTTGATGGGGTGGTATTTGTTATTTCCCATCCTGTCACATGTGTTCAGCCATCTGAAGACAGTTTTATTATGAGTATTCATGCCCCCTTTGAAACAGGAACAGAAAGGAAGAAGTGCAAACAAGTGATATGTGAGAGAAGGAATAGGAGGGAAGTTTATACTGGTCTATACCTACTCAGAAGAGGGCGGGTGTTGTGTGAACTTTTCTTGGGGAGATCAATCAGCATCTGTTTTTTCCAGGTGGAACACCAATGATATTAAAAAAAAAAAAAAAAGCAAACAATAACAATACCACTCAATTCTAGCTGGATGAAACAAAGAGTTAATTAGAATTACTTACCGGGGAGTGAAGAGTTGACAATGTACACTATTAAAGAGAAGAATTTCTTAGAGATTCCAGCAACTGTTAAGGATCTATACATCCCTGTGTAAGGGGGGTCCTGTGAGACCTCTCTGCTCCCCTTTGTGATGGAAAGTTAATGAGTTCAGTCTTGTGACATCTCCTTTAGGTAATTATAGATGTTGACCGCTCAAGAGGGCAATGTCCAAGCTGTGCCTGGAGGACAGCATTCCACAGCATCAGAGAAAATAAATCACAGTCCCAAAGAATGCTGGCCAGATATGCTTCTGTCTTCCTTCAAATTCTAGGAAACCTGAGCAAAACACCCAGAAGGGACTATGGCAGAGGGAGGACTCTGGAGTCGAAGCTCCTTGAACATGTTTCCCTAGACTTCAGTTTCCTCTCCTGCAAAGTGGATTTAGTATGGACACCTACAAGTTGGCAGTACAATGAAGCTCAGGTTAATTGGTAGGAGTGAAAAGGCTTCTAAATAGAAAACATATCCATTTTTACTGCTATTGTAAAGAACTATCTAGACAGCTTTTCTCTGACCTTCCTTACTATCTTGAAACATCTCAAACCACAGATTTCTCTTTCCCTACCCTTTTCACAGTAATTAACCCTTTCTCCCTAAGAGCTATTATCTAGGCTGCCTTTTAGGTCATGTGCTCTAGCTCAAGAACCAGGGCCGTATCTTATCCAAGGCTGGCCAAGAACTAGCATTAGTAGACAGTCAATCGTATACAGTAGGCATTCAATATGTGGCTATTACATAAAAAGATATAACACCTTGGATTCCGTCAACCTAACACCAGTCCAGACAGATGAAAAGAACACCAAGAGACATGTGGGCATTTCTCTTGATGCCTTCACCCCTTTGCTACACCATCAGGGTCATCTGGATTTAGAATAAGAATAATGTGAAGCAAACTTTGAAACTAGTATTTAGAAGAATGCCTTGCATTTTTAAAAGCCAGAGGAAAAACACAGCATAGTAATTTGGGGCTAAAAGCAGCTGGTGATGTTTCAACATGTGGAAATAACCACAGGCAAGGAATTGGACAACTACCACAATCCACAGGCCCACGGAGCAGAATCCAGATGCCGAGCTGGCCACATGATCTTGCCCTGCTGCAGACCTTGTCATCACAACACCAGCCTGGGATGACCAACTGGGCTTTAGCTGGCCAACAAGAGATCAGAGTCACTCAAACTGGGACAAATAAACCTGGGCAGTATACTCTAACCCAAAATTTGAGCCAAGCATTCTATCTGGCCAAACTAACTGTCGTGTGTGTTAAAAAAAATACTCTTGGGAGCAAACACTGACTTTTAATATATGGCGCTGAGACAATTAGGTAGCCATTTTGAAAAAGTTAAAATACACATCACACACACAAAAGCAAATGTGAAATTATCAAACATCTACATATTGCTAAGAGTGAAACTACAGTGTAAAGGGGAAAAAATGTGTGTGTGTTCCTTTATAGTCTGGGAATAGGTAAAGGCTTTCATGTTATAATTCAAAAATTCAGAAACAATAAGATTATCTTGGTTTGGTTTCTATTGCTGCGATAAAACACTGACCAAAACCAACTTAGGGGAAAAGGATCACCATCAGTCCTTGAGGGAAACCAATGCAGGAACTCAAGTATGACAGGAACTGAGAGCAGAGGCCATGGAGGAATGCTGCCTACTGGCTTGCTCCTCATGACTGGCCCAATCTGCTTTCTTTCCTTAATTAAAATATAAGTACAGCATTTCCCCTTTCCTTGTCCTCCCTCCAATGTACACTGCTCCCCATTTTCTCCCTCTTGAAATCATGATCTCTTTTTCTTTTGTATTGTTCCCAGGGGTGACACCTCCCACAATGAGCTGGGCCATCCCATCCCCTGGCCTCAGAGGTGGGCATGTTGTTTACTAACCAGTGTTTTCCAATGAGAAACAGAGGTGCCTGCATGTATTTCCCAACATGAATGAATCATGGTATTTGTTGTGCCTTTTATTCTGTGAATGTTTAACCATCTGTCTTCAATTACTTCAAACTCCAGACATAGACAGGTGGTGATGCAGCCTGTCTACGTGTCATGTCACATGCATGTACAAACACATGTAGTTCCATCTCAAGACTATTCTTGCCTATGGCATAGGTTTCGGAATGATAGGTGGTTGTTTTTCCTACTTTGCAGGGAAAGCTGTGTGGAAAGATGGCATGAAGACCCTGGACAGGAAGTTGCCCATGGTGTTTAGCACCAGAGTTGCGTCAGTGCCATCAGGCAGTAACAGAAACCTGGTTCTTTGAGGATGCAAACCAAGGAAATGATACAAACTCAGCCACTAAGACAGAGCTGAGGACAAATTTTCAGGTACACAAATCTTAGGAATTTTCCCCCATTGATTTTTTTATTGTTGATATTTATATTTTACATCTTTAAGATTGTAATAATTATATCATATGTCCCCTTCTCTCCTTCCTCTCTCCATCTCCTCCCATGTATTCCCCAAGATCCTGTGTAGGATCAAGCCCAGGTTTCCCAGAATAGTAACTTCAACAGTACACTTTTCTACTGGCTTTTCCCCCTTCCCTCCTTCTGCCCCCTTCTTTGCTCCCTGCTCCCTGCAATGATTTTCCCAAATCAACAATCTCAGTAGTTCAGAGTACTAGATGCCCTTGCAGAGAACCCCAATTCAGTCCCTAGCACCCATAAAGTGGCTGAAAGCATCTGTAACTACAGTCCTCTGGAATGTGGAATTTTTCTGACCTCCAGGAACACATGTGAGACACATACATACATGCATGCATACAGGCAAACACTCATACACAAAAAGTAAATAAATCTAAAAGTATAACAAGTAAATCAATATTTGTTAAAGAAGAGGAAGGGGAGCAGGAAGGGAACAATAGATGATAATGGGGGTAACTATGGTCAAATGAAATTAAAATGCTACAGTGAAACCTAAGATTCTGTATAATTAATATATTCCAAAAATAAAACAGTACAAATATCATTTTGAGTCTGATAACAATGTTCAGAATCTCTTGAGAAGTTAAATGATGTTTCTAAAAATTCAATAAGTTTCCTTGATATCTTGGAAAGGTACAAACATTGTTTTCTTGATATTCTGGTAAGATATAAACACATAAACATCTTCACAGTTTCTGCATATGCTCCTGGATGATCATCAACTGTACACAGATTTTTGTTATTCATCTGTCAAGTTATGGAGTGGAGAGGGAAGACATAAAGCGACACCCAGAAGGACGGGTAACTCCAGTTGTCTCCTTTGGACTTGAAGACTATTGTTCCATTTTTACTCTGCATCCCTACTTCTGAAAACGTGTGCTTGTTTTGAGCACTGAGACCATGTGAATGTGGCTACCTAAGCAATGCCCTTCTAGCCATGAAGCCTAGTGCCACCCCCCCCACTCTCACCGAAAATAATATATGTTAATAAAGGATGAATAGAAAGTTCCTTGCATAGGAAAAACCTTTAGCTGTATCTTTATGTACAACAGACTGCAGCTAGACTTGAGCATTTTGTAGCTTGGCTTGATTCATCTCCACATCCAAAAGATTCAGTTGTTCTCATCAAATGCTTACCAAATACTGATCCCTCAGGAAAGGGGAATGTGTATCCCACTGTTTCAAAGCCTCCCTCCCTCCACCCTGTGTTTAGACCACATGTCGACCCTGGTGATTCGCTTGTTTCTTTGTGAATCTTGGTCAGTTTGTTATCATTTCACCCCTTGATGTTGCCTCAAAGAGAAGTCACGTCAGATGATCTACTGGAAAGGTCTCCAAACACAAACTGTGTAGGGCACAGATTTAACAGATGCTTCTTCCAAGAATAAGTTGTTGAATCTAAAAAAATAAGTAAGTAAACAGTTCCCACACTTGCCCCTCCACCAGGCCTCTGGTTCATTCAGTGTCCAGGTATCTTACCTGAGCAGAGCCACAAAGTGTTCCTGATGTATCCTCAGTGTAGTATCTGCTAGAATTTCCATTCTTTTTAAAGATAATATCCCATGGTAAGGATCTATATCATTTTGTTTACCCATACATCCTAGTTTTATTTCTGTTGCTATGATTAAATATAGCAACTTAAGAAAGGAAGGCTATCTTTTAGTTTACAATCCCAGATCATAGTCCATCACTTCAAGAGAGTCAAGGCAGGAACTTGAGGTCACTAGTCGCATCACATATCTGCAGTCAAAAGTGAAGAGAAATGCATGCTCATCAGTGTTCAGCTCACTCTCTACACTTATATGGTTCAGGATTCTCCTACCTAGGGAATGGTGATGCCCTCACTTGGCTGTATCTTCCTACATTATTAACAAATCAAGACAACTCCCCCCACAGACTTGGCCATAGACCAACCTGATATAGGCACTCTCACATTGAGAGTCCCTTCCCAGATGGCTCTAGTTTGTATCAAGTTTATAACTAAAAGTAGTCATCATACCATATATTTGTCATATGGGTACCCAGGCTGCTTCCATCTTTTGACTAGTGAGGATGTGCCATTATGAACTTGGAGTGTACCCATATCTAAATTGCTGCTTTTGATGCTTTTAGATGTATTCTCCAGAATCAGAGGCTGGACTATATGGTTATTTTAGCTTTCGTATTCTGTGAAGCCATGCTATCATTTTCCACTATAGAAATACCATTTGATATTCTCACCCACCATGCACTTGTAAAGCAGTTTCTCTCTAGCTACAGAGGCACCTGGTGTGACTGTCAAATCGATATGAAGGCAGAACACTGAGTGTAGCACTCAAGAGACAATGAGTGATACCAACCATGACTCAGGTGTTAGTATGCCACAGCAGACAGATTCAGAGGTGAATCCAGCAAGAAATGAGTGATAATGTTGGTAATGATAACATTGAGGGATCTGCCCATTGGAATGGAACATTACTTATACCGAGCAATGGCCAGTTGCTTTTTTGCTCTTCTTTTAAAGCAAGCACTGTCCTTCAGCTCCCAGGTTTGCTCAACAAGTCCATGGTAATTAAAATATATACTAACTTACTTCCTGTGGACTTACCAAAAACCAAAATTAGAGGCTCGGGGATGACTAACATCTGAAGACTTGAAACTCAATTTTCATATATTCAATCCCTATTTTATAAAAGAAAACATGGGTGTATATTACTCCTCTTTATGTGGTCCAGGGTGCAGGAGGGCAGGAAGTAAATCTTCTGACCTCAGTTCTCATTCCCAACCAGGGAACTCAGAATGGATGATCAGATCTCAGACATTGAGGGTGGTTCATGTGCTCATTGACAGGGACATGGGGCATTAAAAGTACTTGTGCAATGGCTCAGGCTGACATGGGTTAGAGGATGATAGTTAGCTTAGATAAGACCAAGAAAAGAGACTTAAGGAGAATGAGTGGGTGTCTGTTATTAAAACGTGCCAAGACCCATGAAATCAATTACATCTAGAATTAACGTGGTATTGTTTGGTTGTAAGCTGCTCCCACAGACTTGTGTATTAACAGTTGGTCTCTGGCTGGTACTGCTGTTTTGGAGATGTCTTGGGTACTTTATGAGGTGGGCCTACCTAGAGGAAGTGGATCTCTCAGGTCTTACAGTCCAGACATGGTTCCTGCCCTGCCTCTGCATTCTCATCTGCCCAGGTGTGAGCAAGCAGTTTCGAGCTCCTGCCAGCACAACAAAGACCCACTCGAAACACTCTGCTTTCCCTACCATGATGGACTAAAGATAACCTCAACCTGTGGGCATAAATAAGCCCTTCTTCCCTTAAGTTGCTTTCTCTCAGGCATTTGGTAACAGATGAGAATGCAAACACTAATAGATAGTATGGACTTCGGTGAGAATAACAGATCATCAATATCAGCTTATCAATTGGAACAAATGTGCTACCCTAATCCAAGAAGTTAGTAATGGAGTAAACCTGGGACTAGAGTACAGTGATAGAGAAGGAACCATACCTTCCAACCAACTTACCTGGTTTTTCCTGTTTTGCTAAAGCAAAACTATAAATGTATTTTAAAGTGTGTGCACATAAGCACTGCTTCTTGTGGTTCCCTTCCTCTGGTGAAGGACAGGCTCAGTGAAGGCTCTGGAAACTCCTCCTCTCACTTCTTTAAGGACTCTCTTAGAGAAAGCCCTAATATCTTACAGTTTTTTTTTTTCTCTCTGCCATGTCTTCTGCTGGCGGCCAATGGGACCCCAATGTCCATTAGCTCATCCTGGGCTCAGAGGAAATGTGTTCTCTCCACATCTCTATCCCTCTCCAAGTGGATCCTGCCAATGTGGCAGTTAATGTGGACTGGAAGCTATTTAGCTAGAATGGACTTCTGGGGATGTGTGAACTTCAGGAGCTGAGCTCAAAGGGTCTACATCTCTACAGATAAAGTAGTGCTTGTCTTCTCTGCCCTGTACCTTACACAAGGTGTCTTCCGTGGGAGTCTGCTGAGAAGCTCTTCCTAAAGAAAAGCATGGGTCTCAGAGTCCTGGTCCCTTAATAAAACGCCAGGGGAGAGGCACCCTAAAATTCTTCATAACTTGTAATAATTCTGCCCATTTTACAGATAAGGAAACTAAACTTTAACTGACAGAAGTAACTTGTTAGAGATCATCACCTGAAGACTCTTCCCTATCAGGCTGGTCTGTAAACATATCTATGAGATGTTTTTATTCTTTTTATGACATATTTTCTTAACTGCTAATTGATGCCGAAGGGTATCTTAGTTATTCTTCTATTGCCATGACAAAAAATATCACGTCCAAAGAAACATATACAGGAAAGCATTTAATTGGGGGCTTCTGAGCGCACAGCCACCATGATGGGAATCATGGCAGCCAACAGGGAGACAGGGCACTGGAGCAGTAGCTAAGTGCTTACTTCTGTTCTACAAGCATGACTCAGAGAGAAAGGGAGCTATGAGGGAACAGTGTGGGCTTTTAAGGCCACATCTCCAATCCTCTTCAACAGTTCTACCAACTGAAGACCATTCATACAAATATATATGAGCCTGTGGGACCCATTCTCAATCAACACAGAGGGTCACATGTGATGGACCATATTCGTAGCTGTCTTCCACCACATATGGTCACATCATGAACTGCAGGTTGGACATGCCTGGACCATGATGTAACATAGCCTCCAATGTGATTTTCCACAACTGAATAACTAATTAATTCCTTCCTCTTGAAGAAGTTCTGCATGTAGTATAAGAGCTTTTCCATTGGCTATTAAATTTGTAAATAACAGAAACTAGAAAAGCTGGTATGTGTATCTTGGTTTTCTTTCTGTTGCTGTGATAAACACCAAGACCAAAAACCATCTGGGGGAGTAGAGGTCATTTGGCTTATACTTCTATGTCACAGTCAATCACTAAAGGAAATCAGGACAGGAACTGAAGCAGATATTGTGGAGGGAAGCTGCTTAGTGGCTTGCTACCTCTGGCTTGTGCAACTAACTTCTCTTATACAGCCCAGGCCCACCTGCCTAGGGATAGCACTACCCACAGGCTGGTCTGGACCCTCTTACATCAATCATTAATCTAGACAATGCTCTACACAGATAGGGACACAGGATAGCCTAAAGGAGGCAATTTACCAATTGCAGCTCTATCTTTCCATCCAGTCTAGTTTGTGTCAAGTTGACAAAAACCAACCAGCCAGCACAGTGTGTGTGTGTGTGTGTGTGTGTGTGTGTGTGTGTGTGTGTGTGTATACATTGAAATGAAATAAAGCCAATCTTCCAAATGGTGGTATTACACAATGGAATCATAATAAAATTAAAAGGAACATTTTTCTTCTTCTTTATATTGTTATCCATTTTTTTTTCAATTGTCCACAAAAAAAGACTTTGTTCATTTTCTACTCATGAAAGCAGCCACTGGGGTATTTTTATAGTAACACCCAAGCCAGGGATCAGTAAGAGCAATGGAGACATAGATGTACCTGTGTCCTCTTCCCTTCCCTTTGATCTCAGGACGTGAGCTGGGAAATAAAAAGGCAGCAGCTATTCACCATTGTCCCAAGGTGACATCACAGAAGGATGACTCAGAAGTGGCTTTTGTGTCCCAGACAGGAATGTGCATGAGAGCGAAACAAACCACCTGAACCTGCTCAGCACAGAATCCTCATTCCCAGGGGAATATGGGTACCAGGCAGCAAAGCTGGCAAGGGTGACAGCATGCTCTGACCCTGAACATGGACAGAGTCTTCTAATCAATCATAGCAATAGCCAAGAACTCCAGCCTAACAGGTGAACCCGATGCATTGTGAACCAGCCGTGTTTGGAAGTCACAGACCCACCACAGCCCAGCTTCCTACTGCTGTGCCTGCAGTCAAAAGGAGCAGAAACACTCGGAGTTGTGATTTCTCTTGCTTTTGCCCTCCCACAGTCCTGAGCAAAACTAGGACCCTGGGAGCCATAATGGTAACAGTATCTCTTGGCATTTATTGCCCCTCTTCATGGTCACTGTATCTTTGCCCGCCCTTTCATGTGATTGTCAGATTAAAGGATCGTTCTTCCCTTGACCAGTTAGTGGGCACTGGGATCACTTAGAACCAATCAGATATTCTTCCCCTGGGGACAAAATAGATTCCCTCCTCCACCACCAAGGCTTTTCTTCAGCCCTTGTGGTCCCTGAGAGGAGGATTTCTGTAGCATTCCCCAACTAGGAGCCCCTCAGAATCCTTCCAAGAAAGCCTTCTGTATTTACAGAAAGCAGAGTCCTGTTTCTGTTGCCTGTGCCAGAAGAACACACTTGTACTATTAATCATCAAGGGGAAACAAATATGTAAAATTGATAGGAATAATTAGCATTAACTTGAATGTTACTAATAATGATTGGCTTGCCCGTCATCTCCTTCTTACAACAATCTGACTTCTCTGAGGAGTTCACTGATGTATCTAAGCCTATGAACCACATACATGTTCATTCGGATGAACTTTCACTTAAATCTTCAGGCTCCTGGATCAGAGCTCTTCGCCCTGTAGAAGATGTTCTGTGGCATCACCTTGCCTACTAAGCGATCTCTCTCTCTCCTTCTTCCCTCTCCCTCTCTTCTCTCTCCCTCTCCCTCTTCTCTCTCCCTCTTCCTCTCTTCTCTCTCTTCTCTCTCCTCTCTCCATTCTCTCTCCCCTCTCTCTCTCCATTCTCTCTCCCCTCCCTCTCTCCATTCTCTCTTCCCTCTCTCCTCTTTCTCTATTCCCATCTTCTCCCTTCCCCTCCCCTCCCTTCCCCTCCCCTCCCCTCCCCTCCTCTCCTCTCTTCTCTCCTCTTCTCTCCTCTCCTCTCCTCTCCTCTCTCTGCTGATGGAACTAGGAAATATTTGAGGTTACCCAGCTGTCTTACAAGCTCCTCAAAGGGCAAAAGAAAGCATTTGTTCTGTCTGTTTTTATGGATCAGAACCCAACTAGAAATCCAGGCATACAGCTTCTTGCAAAGTTCTCCTTGCTAGAGCCTCCTAAGACACATACCATGAGCAAGCAGGGGAGAGGAAAGCACCTACAGCCACTCAGCATGATGCTACAAATAACTATTTTAGATGCTGAGATACTGTGAGAATAAGGCAAGACATAACTTTGACCTTTGTGAAACTTCTATGCTAATGAAAGTTCTCCATAGGTAGATGAAAGAATAATTAATGGACAACCAGTGATAAACGCAATGAAAGTAAATCAGAAAAAAAGATCTGGAGGGCAGGTGGGAGGAGAGTTTTAGACAGGCAAGGAAAGCACATTTTAAAAAATTGGAATGCGGGCATATCAGGAGGTTATCTGGGCAAGAGTTTGAAGACTGGGGAAATATGAACACACTATGGCTGAAGAACGCTGTGACCATCAGGGAGAGAATATTAATCAAAAGAATCATGGAAAAGACTTCATATTTGGTCCCAAGTGTGAGGAAATAACATTGGGAGAAAGGAAGGAGGAGACAATGCCATGATTTGATTCTCTTCTGAAAAATCATTCTCACAAACTCCCAACAAACAATAACAGAAAAATCAAATGTGATACATTTATGCAATGGGATGTTCTGCTGTAAAGAGAATACAATAAACCTACGGCCACCAAAACAGAATGGTACTATCATAAAAATGGACTTGTAACCCAATGAAGAAGAAGAAATGTCACAGAAATTAAGCTTATCTATGGCCAAGGGTGTCTAGCACTCTCAGCAGAAAAAAAAAAAGTGTTTTCATTCAACGAGGCTGTGAAGCAGACATTCCCAGAACCCACATGATAGAAGAAAAGAACCAACTCTCCTAGTTGTCCTCTTACCTACATGCGCATACACATGTATACACATATACATACACTCACACTAATATACTGTGCACATATATGCATACACTATAAATAAATGAATCAGTAATAAAATGTATTAAAAACCAATCTTCATTTCAACAAGAAGAATCTGTAAAAACAAGAACCTCTGTAGGTTGTAGCTGGATTGTAGGAGGTATGTAAATTTATATACCATGAAAAACAGTGTGGTGATTCCTCAGGAGATTATTATTAAAAGTTACCAGCGCATACGATGGTTACACTTCTGAATATCTACACTGAATAACTGAAAGCACCATCTTGAAGAGATTCCTGTGTCTCGTCAAGAGCAACATGATTCACAATGTCCAAATGGAAGTAGTGGCCAATGGTTCATTGGTAGATAGATTAATAAAATATGGATATGCATAGCTCAGTATTCAGTTTTTAAAAGTTTTTTTTTATGTAGATACACTAGAATATAAGTAAAACTGGATGACATCATGCTAAGTGGGATAAGTCAATCACAGGAAGACAGCCGTGTGGTTGCACTTCCGTGAGATGCTTGCAGTCCGGAAGCAGAGAGTGGTTGTCAAGGGCTGGGGAGTTGCTCGTGGGTTGACAAGCTTATGTTCAAGATGAAGGGATCTGGTGATAGATGAAGTGGAGCAGTGTTTGCGCAAGTCTGAATTCACTTAATATCATAACTACCTACTGAAGATAGAAAGTTTCATGCTATGTGATCCTGACACATTGAAGTCTTTATAAAGAACTGAAGTATAATAAATGCTACAGAGAAGATGAGCCTCTGAAGCATTCTGGTAAGCACATTTTTAAAAAGTATGACACGCACAAACATATTTTTTTTATTGCACTTGCATGAAATAATAAGAATAGGAAAACCCATAGAGATAGAAAGCTACCTGGCCTGGGTTGGGAGGTGGGAGAAGTGAGGGGTAACTGGCTTAGTTGTGTGTGTGTGTGTGTGTGTGTGTGTGTGTGTGTGTGTGTGAGACTTCCATTGGGAATAGTGTAAGAGTTCTGAGGAACAAGTGCTGAGTTCACAGTATTGGACTTGCCCTAATTATCACTGACTGTCCACTTTAAAATTATTACACTTGTGAAGCCTCAGTTTTTCATATATACAAGGCTCAAGTATTATAGGCAAATAATGTATTTCTTAAAACCACAAGAGCCTTCCAGGTGGGGTGTGAAGAGGGAATATGGAAGCAACCCAAGTCCATTTTCCTTCCCAAATGACCTTGGAAAGCATCCAGGCAGTGTGCTAGTTAGTTATTGAGCTTAGGATCTAACCCTTGCATCTCTGCTGTGGTGTATCATTGAAGCTAGTGGTTTAAGACAACCAAGCGTAGCCATTCACAGACCAGAAGGTCAAGAGCTGAGCTTCATAGTCACTAGGTCATTTCCCCACAGACTCCAGGTTCCCCTAGTTTCTAGATCCCAGAAACTAGGATGTTTTTGTGCACTGTGTATTCTGATGCCGATTGCTCTGCCCAGAGATCTGGTTGCCATCCCGAAGCTGGTATGATCATGATATTTGGAGCCTCTCCTGTCTCAATGATGTGTAAAAATTCTTCTCCACCACCTCTGATTCAGCCTATGGTTGGGCAGAAAGAGAGTAAGTTGAGACTTCCTGTGCCAGAAGAGAGTTGGGGTAGGGGTTTCAGGCAAAAAGAGAGAAGAGAGATGGGAAGAGGAAGAATAGAAAGACCAGGATGGTTCACCATGAGGTCTCAATGAGAGATCAGCCATGAGGACACACATGGACCAGAGCAAGCCAGGGAAAAACTGAGATACAAGTAAAGAACCACATGGCTGGGAATAGGCAGCATAGCCGTTTTAGAATAGCTCCAAACCTCCTCAACAAAGTGCTTGCAGCATATTAATAAACATATTAGATCTCTGTGTCATTTATTCGGGAGCTAAAATGGGCTAGAGTGGGCATAGAAACGCCCTGTGGTTACTTGGGAGCAAAAGAGGTGAAGAAAGCACCTGAATTGCACTTACAGCTTTTGGAGTTCTTTGGTTCATAGCTCCATCACTCCAATCTCTGCTCCCATCTTGACAGGGCCTTCTTCATTCTGTGTCTGTTCATGTCTCTGCATTCGATTGGCTCATAAAGACACCAGTCAATGGACATAGGATCTAGACTAGCACAGAATCTCATGTTGACATCTAAAAAGACTGATTCCAAATCAAGCAATATTTACAGATATTAAGAGCTGGGACTTGGACATATCTTTATATGGACATGCATTATGATCATCCAGCGGGGGAGCTGTCATCATCTCATTTAACAGTTGAGAAACCCGATTATCCAGAAAGTTAAAGCCTTTCTTATGGTTGTTTGCTCCAAAGGAAGCTATTTGGTTCATGAAACATTAATCGAAAACCATCTTGAGTTTCTAAAGATTATGTGTGCGAAGGGCCTTTTGCAATACCTGATCCATGTTAAATGTTTCATGTGCCAGAGGCTGGAAGGACATGCATGAGGAGGGAAGAATCTCTTCCTCCTTGAAGACTAAATAAGACAGTAGCATACATAATTTAATAAATAAATAAATAAGTCCCTCCAAGCTCTGAGAATTAATTACAAGAGAAAGTAAACAAAATTCTAAAGCTTAAAAGGAAGAAACCCAGAGGTGAATTTACATTACAGAGCAAGAGGGTGACGCGGAAGCTAGCAGGTGAAAATGAGGGAAGGTAAGGACCCGTGGCAGACAGCAGCAATACTGCAGCAGCAAGAGCTTATTGAGCACGTGTCCTGGGCTAGGCATGATGCTGCACACGTCTCACAGGTCACCACATAGCTATCTGTGATAGCTGATTAGACTATCTGTGACCCTCAAGCCTGTGAGCTAATGGAGACAGAAATGTGTTTCTTATTCTAGGGGCTGAGAAGAGCAAGGTCAGCATGCTCACAGAGTCCACAACTGATGAGGGGCTACATTCTGGCTCAAAGTCTACAAGCTTCTAATCCTCTGTGTGAATGAAGGGACAGGTTAGTTCACTGTGTCTCCCTTTTTAAAGATTTTATTTCTCTTGCTCTCTCATGAAGTGGAAGACTAGGGAGATGGGGAAGATCTGGAAGGAGTTGGGAGAGGGTAAGATCAAAATATACTATATGAAAATTTTAAATATTTTAATCTTATTTAAAATGTATGTTTGTTTGGATTGTTATGCACCATTTTTTTACAACATGTTTATTTACAACATTTCTACCCCTCCCTTTGTCCCTACAGCTCCTCCTGTGCCCCTTGCCTCCTAAATCCAGGAGCTCTTCTTTAATCGTTACTGTTACACACACATGTGTGTAAAACGAGTCCATTAATGATATGCTTGTATATAAACCTGTTTAGGCCTAATCACTTGAATCAGTTAGCCTATCTGGATGCATGTGCCTAAGGAAGCATGTCTCTCCATTTCTTAGGAGCCATTGATCGCCTGTAGCTCTTCATCTAGGGCTGGGACCTTGTGAGATTTCCCTCATTCACTTGGCATGCCAACTAGTGTTGCCATTGTTCAGGTCTTATTTAGGCAATAATACTGGGGGTAGCTTCCCTGTCCTGAATAGAGCATCACAGATACTCTGGTCCTCCAACTCTTATTATCATCCCCTGAACCTTAGGTGTAAGGGTTGTATTGTCAGTGTATCAGCTGGAGCTGAGTACTCAATGGCCTGGCAAGATATCCTCTCTGAAGCATGGTGACTTTCGTCTTGGAGGTAACCAACAGATAACTAACTGGACTTAATATTCACTCCAAAACCAGAAGGAATTCATGATGGGGTATTGTAAAACTAGTCACCTAGTCATAGACTAGAGAGATTATAGACCCTAGAGATAAAACAGCTGTTTCCATTTTCCTAAACCAATCCAAGTTCTAACTGTATTCTAAATACTTATCCCTTTACCTACAGATAAGAGTAGCTCTTCCCCTTGTCAAAGCAGATTGTTTTTGCCACAGGTAGTGATGATTACAGGAGTTCATAGCTGGTCAAGCACAGAGACTCTGGTTCTTTTAGGAAGGTACCAATCCCATTCACTCAGGTTCCATCCATATGATACAATCACTCTACCAAAGGTTCTACCTTCTAGTCCTTTCATTTAGAGGACTGGTGTTAGAACATATGAAGCTTCGAATGGTGTACACAGCCATAAACTCAGCCTTTACAAAACTGAGGCCGGAGTTCCAGACCAGCCTAGGTTATATACCAAGATTGTGGGAACATAAGCTTTCAGACAATGACACATTGCTTTATGCTTATTAACTAGGATTTTCTATAAATACCTCCCTTTCCTTCCTCAATAAGGCTTTGAGAGTTACTTAAAAATATAGTTCATTCAGGAAAGACAGAATGTATGCTCAATATTTTCTTGTGACTTGGATCATTTTAATTCATGATTATATTGAAACTGTTCATATGATTTTACTTTTTAAAAATAACTTAGAAAACTTTATACAAGCTACCAGCTGTGCTTGTTCCTGGCTTAGCAAACTCAGCATTTGCAGTAGGAAGAAATATCCCTCAATGTATAACCTCTCCTGATTGAATTATTTTTCAAGGTACAGGACATATTGAGGTTTTTTTTAAAAGATCTATATTTTAGTCTCTTTTCCTATGGGTGTGATTTTAAAAAAATATGCCGTCAAAAGCAAATTAAGGGAGAAAGAGTATATTTGGTTCACAATTCCAGGCAACACCCTAGTGGGAAGCCAAGGGAGTGGGAACCTGATGTAGCTAGTCATATGATGTCTGAAGTCAAGCGCAGAGAGCAATGAATGCCTCTTCGTGGAGTATAGGATCCCCTGCCCAGCAAATTGTCCCACCCACAATTAAGATGACTCTTCTTACTAATGCAATGGAGAAAATCCCTCATGGACATTCTCAGAGGGCCTTCTTCCAGGTGAGTCTAGATGGTGTTAGGTTGACAATTAAAACTAACCTGCACAGTTGAGAACAGTGAAAAGCTAGAGCATGCCCCAGGGGGAAGGAGTTCCAGGCATCCTTGAGTATCCTTGAGTGAATGGAAAGAGAGTGTATCTGTTTGCTTTGGTTTTATTTTATTGAGAAGGAGGAGAGACAAGGGATTTCTCAACCCTAAAGTGTTTCCACCTCCAGGAGCTCATCCCTGGGAAATCAATCCACCCAGATAGAACAAGGGCCATGTTGAGATCCTCTGCTTTGTTTGTTACTGCTGTTTGGCAATAAGAAGTTCTTAGAGACTGCTTGTTATTGTTACTGTAACTGCCCATTGCCTGAAAGTCCAAGTATCTCCCTTGCCAAAGAAAGAAAAAGGCCACCTATACTCATCTTCTACCCAGACCTGGCCAAGTTGGTGGGTTCAGAACACTATTACACCCATAGATCACTCCCCTAGATGCCTTGAAGGGTCAAGACCAGTTGCTGAGCCAAATGAAAGTCTGGGCACCATTTCAAGCCAATGGAAAAACCTTGCCACCCCAGTTCCATCTAATCAGTGATAACTTCCTAAAGAGGCAAAACTTTACCCAGTGAGACAGACATGGATTCCAATGTGCACTGTGAGTCGACCAGCTCTGTGATCCTGAGCAAGTTCACTCTCTTGTTCACTGACCTTTAGTCAACCTCTCTCAGAATGTAAGTGATAGTAACAGCCCCTCTCTCAGAGATGGCTCAGAGACTTCAAATAAACTATGATGTAAATTCTTAGCTTGGTGCTGGCACCCAGCAAGGCTTGGCTGCTTGTTATTACAAAGTCCATTCAAGTGTTGTTGGCAACATGCAAGGGCTTTGTACTGGTTCCAGTGGATAATTATGCAAGGGGCAGGCATGTGGGAGTCTGGGAAAGCTTTGAGAAGACTGTGGTGCCTGGGTAGTCTTCAAAATTGAGGTGTCTGCCAAGAAGGGAAGAACCAGGTGATGCATTCAAAGGGTGATAGAATATCCAAGTACCAGGAGTGTGAGGCATAGGGCAGAACAGTTGAACAGAATGGATGAGGCCTAGCAGTAAAGGGGAGAAGAAATGGCTAAAACTAGGTATTGGCAAGAACAAGCCACAGGGCATCTTCAATGTAGTTCAAAGGAGCACAGACCTTATTCAGAGGGGCATGAAGAAACACAGAGGACCAGGGCAGAGACGTCGCGCTATTAGATGCTCATCTTAAAAAGGATCTATGGCCTACAGGTTAGAAGATGAGCCAGGAACACATTGAGAAGATGTGCGCACAGCCCCAGGAAGGACAAGGAAGGGCTACAATGGGGAAGAGGTGAGATGTTAACAGCCAGAGTATAGAAGAAAGCTGTTGCTCTCCTCCCAGGGCTGTATGGACGAGATGACTTTGCATTATGCTTTGTTTGGCATAGAAAAGACTTGTATCCCTTCCTCTACTACCTCCTCTCTTCCCCTTCCCCCACTACTTTCTGCTCCACCAACCCCTTACCACTTCCCTCGACATCCTGTTCTTTAAAGACGTGATCCAGCATCACATTTCTGGGATCTTGTTCAAGAAAGGGACAGAAATAAAGTTACCAAAACGAGCTCAGTGGGCAACTTCAACAAGGGTCTTGTGATGATTTCTTTCTTCCTCCCATCACTTTGAACCTTACTTTTCGAGCCACCTCTACAGCCCAAGAGCTGACAGCTGCCAAGTTGCTATCTTCAGTCACGCCTGGCAACAGAGAAGGAAGGTGACTTACTACAGGTCAGGAACTGAGCAGGCACCAGGAACATAGAACCCTAAGACAAGCCATATATTCATGGCGCCTGTGCAAAAGGAACCTAATCAATGTGATCTTGTGCACCAGCACAAAGACAATGAATCTATGAGAGAGTTGTTCAGAGTCCTGCCGTGCATAGTCTTAAGAACAAATGTACTAGCCAGGCATGATGGTGGATACCTGTATGTCAGTCACTAAGGAGACTGAAGTTAAATAATCACAAGTTCAAGGCCAGCCTACACTACACTATATAGTGTGACCCTGTCTCAAACCAAATCAAAACAAAAGAGCAACTTTACGCTTACTGGTACAAGGCACAGCACTGAGCCTAGCTCTGTCAAAGCCTTCAAGAAGGCCTCCCCACAATCCCTGTCTTGTTACCAGATCCTCAGTATAAGGCATGAAGTCTAGCACACTGAAGGCACCCTGGATCACCTGCCCAAAAAGAACTGCCTTCGGGATAGGTTCTGGCTCTCTGTAGCTGTGATGAGTACCGGGACAAAAAGCAATCTGGAGAAAATGGGTTTATTTCAAACTTACAGCTTTTAGTAAACCAAGAAAGGAAACTCAAGTCAGGAAGCTACAGGCAGGAACTGAAGGAGAGGCCATGGAAATGCGCTGCTTACTAGCTTGCTTATCATGGCTTTCTCAGCTTCCTTTTTTATACAACCCAGGACCACCTGTCCATCGGTAGCACCTCCCACTGTGGTCTGTGTCCTCCCACATCAATCATTTGTTTAAAAAAGCATGCACCACAGATTTGCCTACAGGCCAATATTATGGAGGCAACTTAAGTTCCTTAACTGGGTTAATTTGGGGAAAAAAACAAAAAACAAAGCAAAACAAAACAAAAAACTAATTCATGTGGTATCAAATGCACAGATATAGATACGGACAAGCAGGAAACTGGGGTTGTTTGTCAACGTTCGCACAGAGCAGCAGAGCTAGGCAAAGGTCTGGCTCAGCCCATTGTCTTAGCCCTTGGAGCCTTTGAGTAGGTCATAGGAAAGGGGGCATGAGTTAGAGAAGCATATGTTGGGTGGGGTGGAGTGTTCTTGAACAGGAGCTTGAAGAATCGCTTGCAGAGAAAGCATTAGAGAGGACCAGAACCAGTGGGGACACAGTTCACGGGGCTGGACATAAGCTACAGCTGGAAAAGCTGCAGCACCAGATGATGTTGAAAAAGTCAGGGAGTCCTCATAGTCCCTCTGCTTCCCAGCCAAGGCTCTGGCCTGGAGGGTTCTGGGGAACGCAGGTGGTTCTTGTGCCCACATTTGATTTTGATTTTTTATTTTTTTTCTAATATAGCTGGAGTTCTGGAGCTTTCAAGCTGGCTGCAAAGTAGACTGTGGCATTTCCCTCTCAAGCAAGGCTTTGTCTTTGGCAGCTCACTGGAGTGTGAATGATTTGGGCACACTCCGTGACGTGGCAGGGCTCAGCTGCTGTGAGTCAAGGCACCCCATGGCTGTGCCAGCTGCTCAACAGAAGTCAGTTTCAGGGCTCCTGCCAGGGGGACCACGCCTGTTAGCATCCCCATTTGGTGACACCAGCAAGTGTCCTCTTCATTTAATGCATTTATGGTTTTGGTTGAGAGGAAAGAGTGGGTCTAGCCACATTGGTATTTGTGTTTCCATGCCTCCTGGTATGGCTGTGTTTCCTTGGAATGCATTATTTCTTACATAAAGGTCATGGAAAGATCATGAGCTTCAGAATCTAAAGTTCCTAGAGCTCCCAGGATGACTGGAATGGATGATGGAGCTACATGACTGGAAATAGGAGACATTGAATCCTTCCCCAGTTCAGTTTTTTCCTCTGAAAATGGTCCCCTCAGAGGGACATTATGGGTTTAACAATAACCTGTTGTAGGACTTGTCACACAGTGCTCAATGAGCACTAAACATCTTACAAATGCCCCATATTCCTGGGCCGAGATCTACCTTAAATCTTTTCTACCCATAAAGCCAAGCAGAAAGCCTTGTGCTGATCAGTGACCCTGTAAGAATTAACAAATGGAGAAATGTGTAAGAAGATGAATAAATAAATGGGAGAATAACTGAATGAGCAAATGAATGAATAACAGGCAAAAAAAAAAAAAAAAAAAAAAAAAAAAAAAAAAAAACAGCTCATGACCCTTGCCCACAAAATCTACCAAACAGTTCAGCAGTTTCTCTTTCTCATGCCTCCTGACCACACAGTACCTCTAGTGTCTACTTCCTGCCCCCTCCCTGTTCTCTGAAAGGTTCTGGGATGGTCTGACTTAACATGCTGCTTTGCACCCTTCCCCAAGCAGCAACCATAAGACCCCAAGGTTCCCCATCTGCAGAGTTGGTCTCGCACCCCATGTATAAATGAAGGGTGTCCATCATTTGCTTGCAGAGAGCAAGTCTCAATGGAAGACAGACCAGAGAAAGTAACTCAGCATAGTGATTAATTTTAGCTCGGAAAAGGCCCTGAGTGCTAGGCTCACCCACAGCCCGGCCAGTCAGAACACTGACATCAAGTCCTAGGCAAAATCATTTAATCTTAAAAAGCACCTTTGTTTCTTAGTCCCCATAAACAAAATCCTGAT
>NW_022196913.1:102565852-102566932 GCF_008632895.1 Mastomys coucha | reverse complement strand
AAAAAAAAAAAAAAAAAAAAAACCATTTGTGGGAGCCAGTCTCCCAACCTTGGCACCAAGCCAGAAAATGAAGTAATTGTGCAATTAGAACTTAATTGCTGGATTTAATTTCCATTTCTTTTTTTTTCTCCTTTGAAATTCAAGAAAAACACATACAGTTCCCACCCCCAAGTGCCTGATGGGTTGCTTGTGTCTGCCCCCACCCCTAAAAATGGGCTTGGGTTGAGGGGGAATGGCAAAGAGATGCTGGATTTTGCATTTCAAATAGCACCTACTGAGGTTGTAACTACTAGGTTGCTGGCAAAGTGCTTGCCTAGCAGGCACAGAGCCCTGGGTTGCATCTCCAGAACTAGTAACATAATCCCACAGGCTCATATTCATTACCTCAATTTTTGGACGCGGAGGCAACAGAGTTAGAAGCTCTAAGCCATCCTTGGTGACTTGTCTATAAAAAGATAGAGGGGTGATATGTTCTATGGAGGTGTGGTGAGGTATGGAGAGAGGGAGTATATGTTCTCTGTAGGTGCTGTGAGGTATGGGGGAAGGGGTTGTCCCCCTGGGCCTATGCTGAGGCATCCCTTTCCCCTTAGGGACCAGCCACACAACAGTATAGTATAGAACAGAGTTTATTCAGGGGATGGGGCAGGGAGTTAAGAGGGTAATAGAGGCAGAGAAAGGCAGAGAAAGAGAGAGTAGAGAAGTAGAGGCTTGTCATGAGCACGGGGAGTGGGGGGGGAGGGTGGGGTGAAAGTGGGGAAGAGAAGAGCAAGAGAAAGCAAGAGAGCAAGAGAGAGAAGAGGGGGCAAGCAGCCCTTTTTATAGTGGGTCAGGCTTACCTGGCTGTTGCCAGGTAACCCTGGGGCGGAGCATATTTGGATGTTGCCAGGTAACTATGGGATGGAGCTTACCTGGCTGTTGCCAGGTAACTGTGGGGTGGAGCTTAGACAGAATGCTAACACTTGGAGTTTAAGGCCAGTCTGGACTACTACGAGTAATGAGTCCCCACAGTTTAAGGCCCAGTCCTTAGTGCTGGGGTTTGAGATGCCGGAATCCCCTCTGAAATCAGATCCCTGCCCCCCT
>NW_022196913.1:102557831-102565765 GCF_008632895.1 Mastomys coucha | reverse complement strand
CGTGACTTCCCTCCTTTTCTTTCTCTTCGTCGCTTTTTTTTAGAGTGTGGTCCAAAGCTTCAGTCTGACGCTCTGGGCTTTCTCCTGTCTTTCTCTAAAGCCCACCTCCCTTCTGCCACACAGCTGCTAGCTGCTGAGTGTGCCAGCTTCTTGGGCCCTAGCTCACCCCCTACTCTATCTCCCTCCTCCTGGCAACTGTGAGCATTTAGTTTGTCTGCCCTGTTGATCTTCTCAAACACAGTTCACATCCCCAAAAGAATAAAAGACATGCTCTGTTCTGAAGCCAGGTGAACGCCATGGTCCAAGAACGCAGAACCAGGTTCCAATGAGGTAGCAATTCCATAAACTTGTTAGTACTAAATGAACAAAGAAAGTCATGAATCAAGACTTTTCGAATACATTGGTGGGCCTATCCGCTAGGCAGGCTATAGCAAAACTGGAACAACTCTGCTACAGGCCTTGGACGCTATCTAACAACACTGCTAGCCCTTTGCATGGTGCAAACTAAGAATCTGTTCATACATTACTCAAGGATTTTTATCTGTTAATCACAGGATGTTAGGTCCAATACAAAGGTGGGCAGGGAATAGCTATTAGGGGGCTAAAGACAGTCCAAGATAAATTGTAATTGGTCTCTTGATCTACAATATTCAAACCTCTCTACATCAATTGGCCTTTGTAGACACAGCTTCTTTCCTAGAATTGCTCACAAATTGGAAGTCTTCATGTTTCCCTCAGAGTCTGTGTTTAAGTTTTACTATTAATAAGACCAAAAACCCAGTAATGTGACAGGTTTAAAAGCAAAATTGTACAGTTAAATACAACTGCAGAGGTAAAAGGTCAGGGCTGCATCCAGATGGGTAAACAGGAATGGGCAAACAGCCACGGGAGAAGCCACATCTCAGCAGGATAGTCAGGAGTTCTCCACCTGCTGGTCTTTGATGCACACAGTGGGTGGTCAGATGGGAGTTCTCCACCTGTTGGTCCTTGATGAACACAGTGGATGGTCAGATGGGAGTTCTCTACCTGTTTGTCCTTGGTGCACACAGTGGGTGGTCAGAGTGACAGGTGGAGCTATTCCCATCAGTGTGCTGCATGGTCCACCTCTTTATGGGGTCCAGGTGAGGCAGTTACACCCTTGCCTTAGTCTGGTATGTTCAATATGTTCTTGGGTCTGGCTGCCCTGGTATGACTTTAATATAACTATGTACTCAAACAGTCTCAATCACCCTGATAAATTTACTGGATGGCACCAGTCTTACTTCCACTAATGGGTTACTTGCCAGTCTGAATGACATGGGTGCCATTCACCAATCCGTCCAGCTGGACAGTCAGTCATCCTCCTCAAAATGTACGATGAATCTGTTTATAAAATAAAGTCTCTCTAAGTAAAACGCAGCATGGAAAACAGTCCACCCTTGCTTTACACAATAAGAAGAAACAATGTAGGACACACCCTGATCTCAATCACAGGCATACCAGATGCAAGGCTCGTGATATTGTCCCTTCCAAATTCTCAGAACACCTCTACTGCCTGAGGGAAACTCTCTATGTCTTATACATGAGGAAACGAAGTCACAGAGAGCCATTGACATACAGCCTGTGAACATTAGCAACCTTCTTTCAGGTATAATGTATACATCAAAAAAATTCTACTACCTTCAGGACACAATTCTATGAATTTTAGTAAATTTGTAATATTGTCCAAATATCACAATCCGGTTTGGCAACTCTTACGTCTTTTTGTACATTTTTAGTTGAAGTAGAAATTAATAAGTTTCATTATGACATTTTCAAACAAAAATGTCACTGAAGTTTGCTAATATCCATTTTCTAAATACCTTCCTTTGTCCTTCTGTTGATCCCCTTCTACCCTAAATAGTCGCAGTGTCTGTGTGTGTATGTGTGTGTGTGTGTGTTTAATTCTACACTTTCATATGTGAGAGGATAATAGCATTTTATCCTTATTACTCCCACTCTTGCTCTCCCTGCCTCCTTCTTTTAGATTCTTTTTTTTATTCTTAGATATTTTCTTTATTTACATGTAAATTTCTCCATTCCCAGTTTCCCCTCCAAAAAACAAAGAAACAAACAAAAACAACAAAAACAAATCCCTGTTGCCTCCCCCACTCCCCATGCCTGCCACCCCACCCTCTCCCACTTATTGGCCCTGGCATTCCCCTACACTGGAGCACAGAACTTTCACAGGGCCAAGCTCCTCTCCTCCTATTGATGATCAAATTGCAATCCTCTACTATACACATGTTGCCAGAACAATCAGACCCCTCCATGTGCAGTCCTTGGTTGGTTGTTGAGACCCTAGAAGCTCTGAGGGTACTAGTTAGTTCATATTGTTGTTCGTCCTAAGGGGCTGCAAACCCCTCAGCTCCATTGGTTCTTTCTCTAACTCCTTCACTGGGGACCCTGTACTCAGATCAATAGATGTCTGTGAGCCTCTACATCTGAATTAGGACACATGCTCCACCATGTTCATAGCAGCCTTATTTATAATAGCCAGAACCTGGAAACAACCCAGATGTCCCTCAACAGAGGAGTGGATACGGAAATTGTGGTACATCTACACAATGGAGTACTACTCAGCTATTAAAAACAATAAATTTATGAAATTCTTAGGGAAATGGGTGGATCTGGAGAATATCATCCTGAGTGAGGTAACCCAATCACAAAAGAACAAACACGGTATGCACTCTCTGATAAGTGGTTATTAGCCCAGAAGTTTGGAATACAGGAAGAACAACCCACATTCCACAAGGAACTCAAGAAGAAGGAAGACCAAAACGTGGACAGTGCATTCCTTCTTAAAAGGGGGAACCAAATACCCACGGAAGGAGTTGCAGAGATTAACTATGGAGCAGAGACCGAAGGAAGGGCAAGCCAGCCTAAATATAGCTATCTCCTGAGAGGCTCTGATAGTCCCTGACTAACACAGATGTAGAGGCTCTTTTAGACTCTTTACACTCTTTTTTCCTCTCACACGGTTTCCTTCTATCTTCACATTGTGTGTGTGTGTTTGTGTGTGTGTATTTGTGTGTGTGTTTGTGTGTGTGTGTTTGTGTGTGTATTCGAGTGTGTGTATGTGTGTGTACATGTGTGTGTGTAACACACACAATTACATCTATATAGTGCATGTGAGATAAAATGGTACCTTGTCTTTCAGAGTCTGGCTTGTTTCATTCAATGTGATGATCTCCACTTCCATCCATTTTTCCTACAAATGACACAATGAGATTTTAATTTGTAGCTCAATAAAACCCCACTATGTATCTACAGCCTCTAATTTATGGCTGAATAAAACCCTACTGGGAATCTACAGCCATTTTTTTAATTTATGCCTTCATCTGTTGATATCTGCTCTGGTCCCATTTCCTAGACACTATTAATATGTCAGAAGGAAAGGATGCTACACTATATCAGTGGAATAGTGACTTAGAAATTTGGAGTACACACCTAGAAATGGCATTGGGGTCATATGATGGCTCTACTTTCATGTTTTTTAGGAACATCAACACATAGTAGCTGTATCAGGTTACATATGTTCCCATCAGCACTGAATAGGGATTTCCCTCCTCTGACATCCTCACCAGCGTTTGTTGTAATTATTTTTTTTCATGAGGGCCATTCAGACTAAGGTGAGATAAAATCTCAAAGCAATTTTATTTTCTAGTTCCTAATGGCTATAGAGAATGCTTCTTTAGGTATTTCTTAGCCATTTGCATTTCTTCTTTTGATAACTGTGTATATAGTTCATTGGTCCATTTATTGGCTAGATGATTTACTTGCTCAGAATTTAAGTTTTATAGTTTTTAATACATTTGCAATATACAAATTTCTGTCCTATAGCTGGTTAGCAGATTTTTCTCCCACTATGTGGACTGTATCTTTGCTTTGTTGACAGTTTCCTGTTCTATACAGAAAGCCTTTAGCATCACATAACCCCATTTCCATTTGTTGAGCTAGTTATATGATTTTTGTCCCAGAGTTTAATAGCTTGCTACATTATATTTTCTGATCTGGATGTCTTGAGACCTCCTCACATCCCTAGAATGAAAACAGTTTGACCATGATGCATGATCTTTTTAATGTGGCGATGAATTCATTTTGCAAGTATCATTTTTGTGCTGTTTATCAGGGAAATTAGTCTCTAGTTTTCTCTTGTCCTTATCCGATTTTGTTATCAGGGTAATACTGGCTTCATAGAATAAATTTGATGGTGCCCTTTCCTTTTCTATTCAGTGGAATCATTGGGGAGGTTAGGTATTCTTTTTTTATTATTATTATTATTTTAGATATTTTCTTTATTTACATGCGAATTTCTCCATTCCCAGTTTCCCCTCCAAAAAACAAAAAAAACAAACAAAAACAAACCCCTGTTGCCTCCCCCCTCCCCATGCCTGCCACCCCGCCCTCTCACTTTCTGGCCCTGGCATTCCCCTACACTGGGGCACAGAACCTTCACAGGGCCGAGGTCCTCTCCTCCTATAGATGATCGATTTTGCAATCCTCTACCATACACATGCTGCTTGAACAATCAGACCCCTCTATGTGCAGTCCTCGGTTGATGGTTGAGACCCTGGGAGCTCCGAAGGTACTAGTTAGTTCATGTTGTTGTTCGTCCTAAGGGGCTGCAAACCCCTTAGCTCCATTGGTCTTTTCTCTAATTCCTTCACTGGGGACCCTGCACTCAGTTCGATGGATGGCTGTGAGCCTCTACATCTGTGTTAGTCAGGTACTGTCAGAGCCTCTCAGGAGATAGCTATATTTAGGGTTAGGTATTCTTAAAGGTTTGGAATTTAGACTGTGAATCTTTCTGACACTAAGCAATTCTTTCTTGGAAACTCCATTACTGCATGTGGTTATTTGAATGAGAATGTGTGTTCACCCATAGGCTCAAATATCTGGATGTGTGGTTCCCAACTGCTGAACTGAGAACGCTTAGGAGGTGTGCCTTATTGGAGGAGGTACATCACTAGGGGTGGGCTTTAAGATTTCAAAATCCCATGTCATTCCCAATTAGCAACCCCCCTGCCTCTTCCTCCTCTCCCTCCCCTTTTCTCTCTCTCCTCTCCTTCCTCTGTCTTCTCTTTCTGACTCTTGCTTGTGGATCAAGATGCAAGTTCTCAGCTACTGCTTCAGCAACATGCCTACCTGCTTGCTACCAAACTACCCTACCATGATACTCACGGACTGACCATGTGAAGCTGCAAGCCCTGAATAAACAACTCTTTCTTCTATAAGTTGCCTTGGACATGGTGACTTGTCACAGCAGTAAGGATGTAAGACACCATTTTACATCGCTCATTAGAAAACCTTTTGAGTTATTCATATCATCTTAATGTAATCTTGATGATTAATAAATCTAGAAATCTATCCTTTCACCCTTGAAAAACGTAAGCCTCCGAAGTATCTCTTAGTGATTTTTCTGGCTTATTTTGTGTCAACTTGACACAATCTAGAATCATCAGAGAGGAAGGAACCTCAGTTGAAGAAATGCCTCATGAGATTCAGCTGCAGGATATTTTCTCAATTAGTGATCAAAGAGGGGGAGCCCAGGCCATTATGGGTGGTGCCATCCCTAGGCTAGTGGTCCTGGGTTCTATAAGAAAGCAGGTCGAGCAAGCCAGGGGAAGCAAACCAGTAAACAGCACTCCTCCACAGCCTCTGCATCAGCTCCTGCCTCCAGGATACTCTCCTAGTTTGAGTTCCTGTCCTGTTTAAGTTCCTGACCTGACTTCTTTCAGGGTTGAACAGCAATGTGGAAGTATAAGCCAATATACTCTTTCCTCTCCAACTTTCTTTTTGGCCATGCTGTTTCTTCGTGGCAATATAAAACTTAACTAAATGCAGTGATCCTCTGATGGTCATTAGTTTTTATTGTAATGTCTCCTTTTGCATCTCTAATTTCATTAAGTTGGGTCTTCTTGCTCTCTCTTTAGCTTGACTAACAGTTTCTTATTTCTTTTTTTTTTTTAAGATTTATTTATTTACTTTATATGTATGAGTACACTGTAGCTGTACAGATGGCCGTAAGCCATCATGTGGCTGCTGGGAATTGAACTCAGGACCTCTGCTTGCTCCTGCCCCGCTCGATCCGGCCTGCTCTGGACCCCCTCGCAATGGAGTAATACACTGTAGCTGTTTTCAGACACACCAGAGGAGGGAGTCAGATCTCATCACAGATGGTTGTGAGCCACCATGTGGTTGCTGGGATCCAAACTCAGGACCTTTGGAAGAGCAGTCAGTGCTCTTACCCACTGAGCCATCTCGCCAGCCCCTTCTTATTTCTTACTTGTTCAAAGAACCAAGCATTTATTTCACTGATGAAATAAATTATTCTCTCTGTTGCTCTTTTAGTCTTTGTTCTACTCATTTCTTCACAGTCTTTATTATTTCTTATCTACTGCTTTTAGTTTTGACTTGTCTTTGTTTTTCTCAAACCTTATTGCTTATCGTTAAATTATTGATTTAAGTTCTCATATATATACATATATGTCTGTTCACATAAGTAAAACCATAACTAAAACACCAGGTGAACGTCATAGAACACATTATAACATACTCCCACTGCATCCCAAGCAGGCCATACTCTTCCTGGTGTGGCAGACACAGGCATTGTGCTACTCGGTAACCTCATCCCAGTAAATGCCAGGCAGCACAGTTGGTGACATTAGCAAGTGCCATGCTGAGTTTGTGATTGAGCAGGACCTCTTTGCTTGTGGCAATTACTTAGTAAAGCATATGTATATGTATATATACGTATATATACACATATATACATATATATACGCATATACACATATATGCATATATATATATATATATATATATATATATATATATATATATATATATATATATATATGGTTTTTCAAAACAGGGTTTCTCTGTGTAGCCCTGGCTGTGCTGGAACTCACTCTGTAGACCAAGCTAGCCTCGAACTCAGAAATCCACCTGCCTCTGCCTCCCAAGTGCTGGGATTAAAGGCATGCACCACCACCGCCCAGCTTTATATTTCTTAATGCTTATGTGTGTGTGTGTGTGTGTGTGTGTGTGTGTGTATGAGTTTATGTGTGTCACATGTTTTTAGGTAGAAGGCACTGGATGTTGGAGATACAGGCTGGTGTGAGCCATCTGATATGGGTTCTGGGAACAAAACCCAGGTCATATGCAACAGCAGTAAGCAGTGTCAACCACAAGGCCTTCCTAATGTTTTAGGATAGGCACTGATAGTTATAATTCCCCCTCAGCACTCTCTTCATTATTTTCAAAGGTTCTAGTTTCAGAACCTTTTCATTTGATTCCAGGAAGTTTTTTTAATACAAATCTGATTCCTTCAGTGTTTCACTGGTCACTGAGGAAATGTTGTTCAATAGTTTCTCTTGCTATTCCTATCTAGCTTCTCTGCTCCACAGCCTACTTTATTAGACATAGGACAGCCACACTGCCATGTTTACAGTTTCCATTTCCTCAGTTATCTGACTGTCAACCTTGAATTCTGGATCTCTGTCCTTTGCCCATAAAGTGTAATTCTTCAGAACAACAGATAATTGAGTCTAATCAAAACATCTAATTTGTGGGTTTTTTTTTTTTTCATTAGAGAAATAAGACTGTTTACAGCTAATGTTTTTATTGAAAGAGGTTTGCTAATTCCTGTGATTTTGCTGATTATTTTTCTGAATAAATGGGTTGGTGTTTGCCCTCCCCTTTCTCTCTTATTTGTATTAGAGGCTTTCTATTTACTGAGTTGGGCATGGAAGATTCTCAGAGTTAATTTTTGTTCATCTGTCATTCTCATGAAATTTCTTCCTTCTTGTGCTTCCACAGTTGAGACTGTCCCTCTTCCCCTGGGGACAAGACTCCTTTAAGAATCTTCTATATTGACAGCTTAATCGTCATGAATTGTTTTAGGTTTTTTT
>NW_022196913.1:102522854-102557516 GCF_008632895.1 Mastomys coucha | reverse complement strand
CTTTTGCAATGATTGTAAAAGCCTCATGCCATTTTTAAAGAAATACACTCAGATTTTACACCAAAAAAGAAAAAAAAATAAAATAAAATAAAATGTCATTCTCTTTATGTTTATTTATTTATGTATATGTTGTGTGTGTCTATATATATACACATGTATGTGTATGGGCATGGGCATGCCACAGCATCATGTGGAGGTCAGAGCATAGCTTGAGAAGGTAGATCCTTTCCATCCACATTGTGGATCTTGAAACTCAAACTCAGGTCTTTGGATTTGGTGTCAAGTACCTTTAACCACTAAGCCTTCTTGCCAGTCTTCTCCACTCATTTTAAAAAGATAATTTGTAATATACAGCAATCACAGAAAGTATTTGTTTTCAGAGCTTGAAATAAATCATTTCATGCTTTCCTGACGTTTAGGGGTTTTGTTGAGCGGTCCAATGTGATTCTGATGTGTTTGCTTTGTGAGTGGCATTTTCCTTGTACAGGTGTTAATATTGCTTCTTTGGTTTTGAAGCAAAACCAAAGAAAAGGTTTTGACATCTTTTCTAATATATTGCGGGAAGGCTCCTCTCTTGTTACGTCTGTTTGCGGGTATAAATGCTCTTATTCTTGGTGGCATTAATTATGACTACCAAAGACTAGGCCACCTCTATGACCAGTTCCCCAGGTGTGATGGTTTGTATATACTCAGCTCAGGGAGTGGCACTATTAGAAGGTGTGGTCCTGTTGGAGTAGATGTGTCATTGTGGGTGTGGGCTGTCAGACCTTCATCCTAGCTGCCTAGAAGTCAGTCTTCCACTAGCAGCCTTCAGATGAAGTTATAGAACTCTCAACTCTGCCTGCACCATGCCTGCCTAGATGCTGCCATGCTTCCACCTTGATGATAATAGACTGAATCTCTGAACTTGTAAGCCAGCCCCAAATATATATTGTCCTTTATAAGAGTTGCTTGGTCATGGTGTCTGTTCACAGCAGTAAAACCATAACTAAAACACCAGGTGAACGTCATAGAACACATTATAACATACTCCCACTGCATCCCAAGCAGGCCATACTCTTCCTGGTGTGGCAGACACAGGCATTGTGTTACTCAGTAACCTCATCCCAGTAAATGCCAGGCAGCACAGTTGGTGACATTAGCAAGTGTCATGCTGAGTTTGTGATTGAGCAGGACCTCTTTGCTTGTGGCAATTACTTAGTAAAGTACATAAGTAGAGACAAAGCCATTACAATTAGTCATAATTTTGCATAACAGTCTGTTTTTTTTTATCAAGTCCTAATAGAAATGAAAGTAACCTCTGGTTTCTACAAACTTGAGGTGCACATGTTACTAACACTCACTGAAATACAGAATTCAGAACTGAGAAAGACTCAGACGTCAGCTTTCTGGGGTTTTTAATGATATACAATTTGTTTTGTTTTAATTAAATTTATTCATTGATTATTTTATGTATGTATATAAGTAATTCTTTTACTCTCAGTTCACACCCTCTCTTTTAAAATAAATATTTTAAGATAGCTCAGTGATTAAGAATATTTGTTAACTCTTGTGGAGGACCAAGGGTTGGTTCCCAGTACAGACATAATGGCTTATACCTATCTGAAATTCTAGCTCTAGAGAATCTGACACCATCTTTTGGCATCTATGACACCAGGCATGCTCATGGTATACATACATACACACAAGAAAAACACTTATGCATATAAAATAATTTAATAAATCTTTACACACGTTTTATTACTTCTTTTTTGAACTTCCTGTGTGCATGTAATATCTTTGATCATACTCATCCCTCTTTTCCTAAAATCCCCCAAATCCACCTCACCCTCTATCAACCTTCTGCCCTTTTTTAAATAACCTACCAACTGCAATTCCCATAGCTTCTCTTGTCCCCTTCGCACCCCCATGGATCCTTACTTCCTCTCTACAAGTCCCTTTCCCATATTCAAGTCCTTTTGTTTCATTTTGCAAACCACTGGGTTTAACCAGAGTTATCTATGTAGCATGGGAATGGAATTACCTATGGAGCATGGCAAGCATGGTGGACTCACTAGTGGCTTACTTGTTGCACCCCCTCCCCAGCATCTGTCAGTAGCTGATAGTTCCCCAGGGAGTGATAGGGTCACACAGGTTTCTCTTTCATCCATGACTGACAAGGTCTTTAGTTTTTACAAGTGAAATAAAATCTCTTCCCTCTTTCTGAGAGTTCCAATCAGGAGAGTCTCCCACTGGACATGCTTGACCACTGTCTTGACTTTGCCATTCTAATCTCCTTCTGCTCCCAGTCACTCAGTGACTAGCCCTATCCACTCTTAGTTTGGTCCAACTCCAAGGCCACTTCCATTGAGCTTTCTGGGATCAACTCCAATCAGGGAAGTCACACCGTCCTCCACACTCAGAAATACCTTGTGTTTGAATTCACGGTTAGCTGTCTCCATCTAAAAATTCCAATTAGTTGTCAATTAGCAGCTTCCTGTTTTCAACTTGTACTGACTCCCCCACTGTCAAGTTAAGCTGATCCTGACTCCAGTCTTCTTCGGCCTATCAGTGAGAGTAATTGCTGGATCCTCATATCATACTGCTTCATTTGTGAAACTCTGCATTTATAACTCAACAGCTATTTATCAAGTACCAGTTTGGATAGCAGTCTGTGTTCTACACAAATTAAATTCAGCAGTACTTATGACAGAGCCAGTCCCTGCTCTCACAGAGACAATGGGCTGATGCAAAGACAGACAAGCAATAAGGATTAATTACAACACACACTGATTAGCACCCCTTTTGTTCTCTTGAAGAGATCACTTCTTGTCTGCATGTAGATTTCTCTACCTTGTCATCCATTTACTGATAATGTTCTGATGAGTCCCACTGTAAGAACCAGAGGCCTGCATAGTATGACAGTCTGTCCCACTCCACCTAATCATGTTCTGTCCCTCTGAATTCATCCAGTTCCCACTGAATCCATCCAGCTCCCTCTGAATCCATCAAGTTCCCTTTGACCCACATACTCTTCATGTCATAAATATCTGTGTATATTTCAGTATCATCTTCAACATCACTGCTTCCTAGAAACTTAGAGAACTGCTGGTACTTCACATCCCAACACACTCTTGCGCCCCAACCCTACCTCTACTACATCTGTTAAACAGATTGGTGCACCCTCCTCCATCAGACTACAAGCCAGGTAAATACTCAGAGGGGTTCTTGTAGTGAATTTTCAGTATTAAATTAGTGAATTCAATTTTATAAAAGTTCTGTAATTTAAAAAATATAGTGCAATGTATCCATTGCCACTAGTTCCTTTCATATTATAATAAACCGTTAAGTATTAATCATCAGGGCTAGACATGGCTCTTACAGAGGACTCAGGCTTCTTCCCAGTATCCATGTGGTAGCTTACACTAGAGCCACTCACAGAATTTTGCAAATGGCTCTGCAAGCCACCTCTCTCAGTGGGGCTTAAAAGAGGTCACTCTGACTAACAACCCAAACTGTACACAGCAAGAGTAGAAACTGAGGCTCTTCTCACGTCCACAGGCCCTGCAGGCACACAGTGCACTTACAAGCAGGTGTACACATAAATAAAAAGTAAATAAATAAAAATATAAGTAGCCATCATTCACCAAGATAATTTCTATATCTCAGGAACCCTTATATACATATGCTTATGTATATATACTTTACACGAGGCATCTCATTCAAATCTTACTTTAACTGCGTAAGTTATCATATTCCATTTTTAGAGTTGAGAAACTAGAGCTTAAAAAAGATGTCAATGAGAATTATACTTCGCGTAAATGACAAATTCACTTAACCCAAGCTAGCTTCAAAGAAAGGAATTGATTATGTTTTATAACTGGAACACTCAGCGGTAGAGAAGAGCCGTTTGTTGGTTACTTTTTGCTTCCTGTGACCAAACACCTGACATGACACCATTTACAGGACAAAAATTCTGCTTGATTTGTCTTGAGAGAGTCCATACAGTCAGTCCATCATGGTGAGAAAGGCAGGAATGGAGTTAATGATGCCACGGTCATGTAGCTGGGACTCCTCATGTCTGGAAGAACCTAAAAAGAGAGAAAGGCAAATGCTGGCAGTCATCAGACTGTCTCTGTTTCCCCTTTTTATTCAGTGTGGAATGCTACCAATGTTCGAGCATCTTCTGTGGCATCAGTAGAAAACTGATACACCATGCTTCTGTGTTGTAATAAATTTTTAACCCAATTTACCAAATCAATCAATTCACAACTCAATCAATTGGTATACTTGCTACTCGCCTAGATTGGGCAGATCTACCACTACACTACTCTATTCCCATCTATTAGATCCCATATGACTTGTGATTTCTCCAAGCCACGTGCTTCAGCTCCATCTTCCTTCCACCTCATCCTCCTCCGTCGTCATCCTCTCCAGTCTCCTCCCTGCGAACCCAGTTCTTCTTACCCTGTGTCTGACTCCCTAGATTCTCGAGACCAATCGAACACTATCAAAAGACATGAGAGAAGAAAACAGGAGTTGAAAGGAGTCATAGTCTCAACCAATTGCAAGACAAAGTACTTGCTTCTGCAAATGTATTAAAAATACGTGACCATGTGGAGTTCTCACTAGGGCCACTCACAGAACTGTGCAAATGACTCTGCAAGCCACCTCTTTCAATGGGCCTTAAACGAGGCCACTCTGGCTAACAAACCAGACTGCGAACAGCAAGGGTAGAAACTGAGGCTCTCTGAGAGGAGCCTCCTAACTACACCAGAGAAGGTACAGTGGAGGCTGAAACTAGCCAGGCTCCAGTGTGGGGCCAGGAGACATGGTCTGGTCAGATTCTGGGTATATTTTGAAGGTAGAAACGGATAGGAACTTCCTTTTAGATCAGATATGGAGTATGAGATAAAGACGGGCATCAGATATTTACATTTAGTCTCCAAAATGAATGCTGATGCTGCTCTGATGAGGACCATGGTCTGAGGCCATGCTAGCATTCTAGCACTGTCTTAGCATCCTGGTAACACAGAAAGGCACCGAATCCTGATGTCCTGTAGTGTATCCTATCTAACACCACTGATGCCTGGTAGAGTATACCGTCTAAACAGTCTCCATGTCTTGTTTATCCTTTGCCTCTGCATTTTCCTACCTCCCTTCTCCTGGCTCCTTCTGTTTTTCCAGGAAGCACTTGTTGCTCCCCAGCAAGAGTCTCTCAGTTCATGTTCAATTCCTAGCTTGATATCCATGCTACCTTCAAGCCCTGACTGAAAACAGGCATCTTCTTGCAGGGCAATGGTGCAAAGAACTTTGGAGGAGGCTTTCAGAGCTCCACACAACTATGCTAATTAGAAGCTCAGTCCCCACCTACTACCTCGCCCCCCTCCTTCTGTGTCTCTGACAGCCTGCTCCTCCCACAGAATGCTGGGAAAGGGAACTGAATTCTGGGGACTTTTAAATGCCAACGTCTGCACTCTCTTCCAGGCAATGCCTGGGCATGAGATCCTACAACCACAGCCTAAACCCAGTGTAGGTATTCTATGCTCACAGGATCCTGAACGGTGTGTGTGTGTGTGTGTGTGTGTGTGTGACAGACAGACAGAGAAGGGGGGAGAGAGAGAGAGAGAGAGAGAGAGAGAGAGAGAGAGAGAGAGAGAGAGAGAGAGAGAGAGAGAGAGAGAGAGAGAGAGAGAGAGAGAGGGAATCTGACGTCACCAACAGGTCTAAGGCATAACTTGTATTCTCCATCATCAGCTTTGCTTCCTGGACCCAGATAAAAATATCTCCTTAGCCAAAGCCTCTCCTAAGTTGGACAATCTCAACCTCACCAACAGGTGCAGGCTCTGAAATGGGTGCCACTGACACCATTTTCTGGGTAGGAAAACAGAGGTTGTGGTTGTCTTCCATAGATCACAAAATGGATTCTTTCCCAGCTCTCGTCCTTTCCACTCAAATGGCTCTTTCATCTCATTCCAAAGCCTTTCCAACTGAGTCCTCATCCTTCCTTTTTCACTATCAGCTCAAATGTCACCTCTTCCCCTCTAAGGAGCCTTCGATGACCATCCTCCTCAGCATCTTTGCTCCTGGTTTCTATTCCAACCATCCTGCTTCTTTTCAAAACTCATCAGGGTGAGAGCTGTGGTTTGTCCCTGTGCATACCTGGTTAGAGCATGGCTCTCTCCGTCACACAAGCTCCTTGAGGGCAAGGGCCCATTCTGCCTTACTCATCCCTGTACTCCAAGAACTAGATACAGGTTCAATAAGGGGAGTTCTTGACTACCACTCGCAGCTAATTGACATGCCTACCTTCATTCACATCTCTATTCACTGAGTTGGTATTCTTCTACTTCACACTGCAGACTATGTTAGGAATACTTGTATACCCCTCAGCTAAGTTGGCAGTAGGTACCCTTGAGTGTCAAGTATCAGTGCTGTATAGCTATAACTAGTTAAAACATTTTCTCCCTAATGGAGCTGAGAGGCTCAAGAAACTCAGTAAGAATCTTGCAAGACTCAGGAAGTTCTGCAAAGTCTGACTCAGGAGGCTCCTTTCCTGAAGCTTATAAACGGTGAGCAATTGCTGAGGGAGAGGAGTCTTTTGGGTGGAGCTGCCTGCAAGTTGTATAGGGAACTCCAGTAATTCAGCTCTCCTGAGTCATCACCCACCCATGTAAGTCACCACCTACCCATCAGTCACGCAGTGATGCTGCCTTTGGGTCATCTACACTCCACCTAGAAGTAACCCCAACAAACTCATTGGTTCACCAACCTGGATATGAATGCAATTATTTCTTTGGTCTCTTGTTGCTCTCTAAATAGAATATGAGAGACTGGATACCTAGTGAAGAGACAGGTTGATGTGGGATGGGCAGGAACCAGGTCTCCTTGTGACAAGTTCAAGAGTTTTTTATTATTTGGGCAAATTGACTCCAAAAAATTATAATGCAAAAACAAAACAAAACAAAGTAGAAAACACCAAAGGCCCAGTGGAACATATAGCATCAAATATTTTTAAAATATTTGTATTAATTCTTTGAGAACTGCTTATATTAGCTTATACTTATCCACCTTCCCCCAGCTCCTCCCAGATCCACCCCTCATTCCATACCCATCTAACTTTGTCTCCTCATTTTTGAAAACTCATCAAGTCCATTTTATACCACCTACATACTTTTGGGTATGTGCCCAACCAAGATCATGGTGCAAGATGGGACAGAAACACCTTAAAAGCCAGAAGTGGTGGGCAACGATAATGAAGCAGAGCATTCTGGGCACCGCAGAGCAGTTGCACATGTGACCTCACAGAGACTGGGACAGCATGCACAATACAGGCACATAATTTTAAAACATTGCCTATGATGACCACCAAAGGAAGAACGGATAAAATATGGTAAACATACATCATGAAATCTATGTTGTATCATAATGAATGAAACTATGCTGTTTGCAGGAAAATAGATGGAACTAGAGATTAATATATTAAGTAGAATAAAACAGCCCCACAGAGACCCACTTTCACATCTCACATAGATGTGAAAGGGAAGAGGGGCATAAGAAGTGTAGAAGTGTTCACTATACCCTTTTTAAAATAAAACTCAACCTAGCCACTCAACTCTCAGTCTATTCTCTCAACAGTGAGTGATTGATACATGCCACCACCAAGTACAGAGAATGTTGAGCCAAAAATACATAGATAAATAGGAGGAAAAAAACAAGGAGAAACAAATCACAAACCCAGCTCTGGAGAAGGCCACAGAGCAGGTTTCCCTGTTGGGCTGAACATAGGGACTAAGATCTTAAAAACAGGAGCTGTGGAGAGAGGGCCTTTCGACTGACAGCAATGTGGAAAGTTCCAGCAACTAGAAGAAAGCCAGTGAGGCAGAAGAAAGGCTTCAGGAGCACAGATGGAAATCAAACACACTTCAGGAGCCAAACCAGTTGTTCAAATGTGGAATCATTTCTAAACTGTTGATAACTTTTAGCTTTATCTTACATATTTATCCCTGGAGCCCTCATGGTGGACAAAATGGTCCATCAGCCAAGAGTTAACCTTGCTCAAGCAGTTAAATAGCTGGAAACCTGCAAGGGTTAGGAAGCAGGAGGGCAGTGGGAGGAGCGCATGGAAAGGAGCTTGGGTCCCACCTAGAAAGAGTGGCAATATCATCCAAGCTCTTTGAGCCCACAGGGTGGCTTCTGAATGGCTTTAGTGTGGAGGATGTACTGGGACCAGCTATAGATCCAGCTTCTAGTAGAGAAAAATCAAGGCCTGAGAACCAATTCTAGAAGTGTTTAGAAGGTAAACTTGACAAGGGAGAAGTACTGGGTGACTCCAATATTTGGATGTCAGGACTAGAGAACTGAGGTAGAGAAACTAGAATGCCAACTTTCTATCACTAAATATCACTTCAAAGATACCTGTATCTCCTCATGAACTCCTGGAGCTAACATCAGAGTCTTCGAGTAGCCTCTTACTAAAGGGGACAATCAGGCTTTAGGTGCCTCCAGTAGACACAATCTGCCTAGTAAGCTGACTTTGCTAAAAATCAAATGTAAAAATAAAACATTATATAAAAAATCTTCACATTCATGATAGTTGTACCAAATATTGATTATTCATTTTGCTTAACTACATTAAAAAAGTTTTAAGTATGTAAAATTACAAATCAATGGGTCTCTTTGTAACTAATTTCAATGCTCTATAATCTTCTGCATGATATAAAAACAGGATAAAATTTAACAAAAGATACATTTTTTTAAATCTGCAAAGGGATCAGCCTGTAGACAGAATTATTCCTCACTCTTTCCAAAATTGTTACGATTACCAACTAAATAGTTTCTAACTCCTTCAAAACTCCTATTGACCTACAGCTCCAGGCCTCCCAAGCCCAACTCCCAGATGTCATCCCTGACTGTCCTTCAACTTGGGCCTCCAGGAGTGAACCATTCTCCCAGGTGGCACAGGAGCATCACCTGTCCTGGCATCAGACATTGAGAACAGCATGTGGAAAAGCAGGGAAGAGGTACTGTGGTGATTTGGAAGAAAAATGACTCCCGTATGCTCATGGGGAGTGTAACAGGAGGTGCTATCTTAGTGGAGAAAGAGTGTCACTTGGGGTGGGCTCTGAGGTATCAGTGCTCAAGCCAGGCCCATGGTGGCATTCTGTTCCTGTTGCCTGTGGATCTGAGGTAGAACTCTCTGCTCCTTCTCCATCACCACGACTGCCTGTATGCCACCATGCTTCCTGCCATGATGACGGTGGACTAAACCTCTGACACTGTAAGCAAACCCCAATTAAATGTTTTGCTTTATAAGAGTCACTGTGCTTCACTATAAAAGGACTGTTTGCTCCCTCCTCTCTCTCTTGCTCTTGCCTTCCTCCTCCAGCTATCTACCCATTCCCTTCCTCCCCTCTCTCCTCGTGCTGAGGGATGGCATTCTACTTCTCTGTTCTCTCTCTCTCTCTCTCTCTCTCTCTCTCTCTTTCTCTCTCTCTCTCTCTTCCTCTCTTCTCTTTCTCTCTCTATCTCTATCTCCCTCTCTCTCTTCTCTTTCTCCCTCTCTTTCTCTTCTCTTTCTCTCTCTCTCTTCTCTTTCTCCCTCTCTCTCTCTCTAACTACCCTCTTAACTCCCTTCTCCATGCTATGAATAAACTCTATTCTATACTGTAGTGTCCCTCAGGGGGAAGGGATGCCTCAGCATGGGCCTGCAGAAGCATCCCCTTCCCCCCATACCATAGAACATATCCCCCACACTCTTTATCTTTTCATAAACACATCAGTGGTCATGGTCTCTCTTCACACTAATAGAAACGCTTATTAAGACAGGTCACAGAACACAAATGCAAATTGAAGCAAGTTCAGTCACCAGAGCTACAAAACTGAGATTTCATCCCATTATGACCAGTATCTTCATAGGCAGGTACCTTTAGATCCAGTGCCCCTGGATGTGTTTTTGGGAGCATTAGAACACTAATTAGAGTCTTGGTCACCTCTAACTTTGTAGAGGGTTGTTGCATAATATGGGTGTCTTATTCCATCTTCTGTTAGCAACAATATAAAAACTGGGTGAGTCATTAAGGGCTTTCATCTTGACTCATGGTTCTGGTCAAAGGTCTACAGGCAGCATCCTTGGCTGGCAGGGTAGGAGAATCCCAAGATGGAGGAAGACAACTCATAAGTATGTGAGAGACCTAGCCAAACTGTCTTTTACAACACTCACAATGTGATTCGTTAACCTGTTAACTCGTTTAATAAATGGATTGATCCATTAATCTTAAATATGTGACGTTTTGAGACAAACAGCCTTAAAATCATAGCAATGAGCAATGTCTTTCTCTGCTTCCTCTGATCCAGAGTAGATTTCCTATTAGGTGTGAAACGGTTTGCTGAAAGCTGCTTTTGCAGCCCTGTGTTTGGGGAGACCCCTGCCTGAGACCCATCTGTTTCTGCACGCCCTGTTGTTAGATCCCAGCATCAGACATATTGCAGGGCATCTGGCCAAGCCCTATTGCCTGGCACATGAAGCGTTTTCACATGATCAAGACTCAATAGATATCAATTTAATTGACTCAAATGTATGTATCCCTACAAGTAAACGTATGCATGTATACATGTAAACCTTCTATAAAGAAGATCCCTGCCAAAACAGCACTTGGGAAACAGTGATATCCACTAAGAATCTAAAACAAGAAAAAAGTCAGCCCTAATCACTTCCACTGGGAAAGCCAATCCCACTAATTACCCAGGGAGGGGAAAGGACTGTCTCTGCCCCAAGAGAATTGTATCTGCTGAGAGACAGGAAGAATGTGAAAGCCCTAGCCAAACTAGTTTTTAGAAGCAGGCCCACCCTGGAGAAATGCATTAGCCTGCTAAACCATTAATCAAATAAATGATCAATCCACTTGGGAGGACAAGCTCTCTGAAGTCATTGTAGAATATTTGTGCCAGAATCTAGCTGATGTTTTCTAACCTCACAGCTATGGCTACTCTCTGTCCGAACATCTCTTCATCTGCCTGGTCCATGGTGATGCTACCAGGTTTCCAGCTCCACCTCCTACTCCACACACATATCCCTACTGAGTTCTGAGATTCCCATGGCCTTTGTGCTGGGTGTGTTCATATCTCTGAATCAGACAGACTTTGGTTGGCATCAGTGTTATCAGCACCTCCAGAAACAATTTTTAAAAGGAAAGATCTCCTTTGGTTCATGATTTCAGAAGTTTTACCCCACATCTGCCTGACTCTCACACCTAAGCAAGGCACCCCATGGCAAGATGAACTTGAAAGAACAAGGTCACTGGCCCTCACCTTTGACAGCCTGGAAGCAGAGAGAAAGGGAGAAGGAGAGAGGGGGAAAGTGAGAGAGGGAGAGGAGAAGAGGGAGAGGAAAAAAAAGTCCTAACTTTCTAAGGCACACTGTAGTGACATCCATCCAACTAGTCCCAACCTCTTTCTACCACTTCTTAGTAATCCCATGTCATCAGACTATGAATCCATCAAAGGATTAATCTATTGGTTAGGTCTGAGCCTTCAGGACCCAATCACCTCCCAACAGTATTTTAGCTGCCAATCAACCCAGCCCCCAGCATGAGACTCCAGGGAGCTTCTTCTAGTCAGGCTATAACAAGCCTCAGTATATATCATAAACCCTGACCAATTCCTCAGAGCTCCACTTGTATCTCTACAACTATGCGTGCTTATCTTCAAGAAGGAAAAGTCTTCATTTGGCCTGGCTCCTGCCTTGGGAGACCTAGTCCGGTATAGCATCTTTTAAGATGGCTTTGGCCTCACATTGCCTCCTAGCCTTTTGTTCTTGGGACTCCATGGCACTTGAGAAATATATCGAGTTCTGCATCCACGACGCTCATGGGAAGTGATACACTCTTGGTTCCCCATAGACTTCTAACCCTTGCCCACCTCCCCCATTCAGATAAAGGGAAGGCTAGCACAGGTAGCCTGCTTCATGGGCAAGATGTTCAACTGGGGGAGACTGAAGGCACCGCTGCTAATACCCTGAAGCAAATAGGAGCAGCCAAAGGCGTAGCACTTCTAGGAGATACTAGTAGGTGTAGTAAGAAGTCTGGAATTTTGGTTTCTTTAAAAAAAACAAAAACACAGAAATATTTTTTTTTCATTTTAATCCCGGGTGTGAGGATATGGGACTGCTTCCAACTATCTGCAGCAGCTGACTATGATTTCCCTTGTTCTCTTAACAGAGGTGTGGTTCTGTCAGCTGCAGATAGTTTCTGTGATGGTGTGACGTTTGGAATTCTGGGAACTTTTCAGAAGTGAGGGACTGGGCCGGCTCAGCACAGCCCTTGGACATCAGCATTGTCCCAAGTAACATGGCCTTTGGTGATAATATGAGCCACAAACCTCAACACAGACCCCTGTTTGTGCATGACTATGAACCCAGACATGGCTCTCAAAAGCTGCGTGGGCTGGGACTTCACAGTGGCCTCAGGTGGCAGGGGAGGCTGTTCCTCTCCACCCTCACCTCTCCAGTTCTGCCTCTCTCCACGGGGCTCAACACATTCAGCTTCTCTTTCTCTCCCATCTCTCTACCACATACTTGCAAACTGTGGTGTCTGCAGGAGGGCCCCTGAGTGTCTTCTGCCCATCTGTGTTGCAAGGCGGATGGGCAGGCCTCTCCCAACAACTTTGTTTTTTGAGCAGAGACCAAATGCTCCTAATATTTAGGAATAGCCATGGCTTCAAGAATTCTGTCCTGATATTCCCAGTAAAATGGCACTTATTATCAAACCACATAGCTGTACTTACTCCAAAATGTGATTACTAGATGGACATCTACTTCTGATGGACAAGCTCAGGCATGTTCTTTAAATTGAACCCTTTTTATAAATACTGCTCTGAGGCCTCTCTTCGATCGTCCAAAGAGGGGGCAAGACTTCTCTGTCCCTGTCTCAGGAGCATGTGGGACAGAAGTCAAGAGCACCTGATAGGTGTGACTCTTATCTACAAGTGACCACTGAAACTCTGGTTTCAGTTCCAGCCTGGCTCTGCAAGCTGGTGGTTCTCAGCGTGGCTGCCCTGAACTTCACGGCTGCTTTTTCTTATCTCACAATTCAACGTGCCCAGTAGACAGGGGCCATCAACTACGATTGACCCAGTGAGAAGTTGGACTATGCAAGAGGCCAAAGATACACAATTCAAGAGAAGGATACTACTACATCCCAGTCAAGGAAAAACAAGCCAGGGCCGTAAAGCAAGCTGGACACTGTTATGGTGGTGAACCCTGGCTCTGCTCTTTGCCAGTCTCTCCTTATGCATCTTGGGCTTTTTTTTTTTTTTTTTTTTTTTTTTTTTTTTTTTTTTTTTAAGTAACAGTTTTGGAGGTGGAAGTGGTTAGGAATTCAAGGTCATCCCCAGCAGACTTCTGAGCTTGAAGCCAGCCTAGACTACTTGAGAAGCTGTCTTGAAAAAAACAAAAACAAAACCAATCAAAAAATGATCAGGTGCCCGGAACACAGCTCCGTTACTAAGACACTTACCTGGCATGCATGAGCCGTCTCATATGCCAGGCCCAGTGTGTGTGATGACAAATCTTGGCTGTCAGCTTGACCACAACTGAAATCCACTGGAACCCAGCAGCTGGGTATCCTGGGAAGGATTTTCTTGGTTGAGTTGTTTAAGGTGAACAGGCCTTTCTGGTTGCCTGCTTGCCCTCACTCTCTTAGCAAGCTCATCTATCCTGTCCCTGAGATGCAGCCTTCCCTAGTGTTAGAACCTAATTCTTCAGGATTCCAACATACGGCGAAGCTCTCTAGGACTTCTCAGGGACTCTAGTGCCACACTGGGACCACCAGAGCATCCAGTTTCATGACTAAATAACTGCAGGATCCTTGGACTTTCTGTCACAAGTCATCCATTCTTGGACTACTCCAGCCCTTGCATATTCAAATATGTCTATGAGGGCCACTCTTATTCAAACCACTCCATTCCTTTTAAAAACAAAAAGGCCTGGTTAAGCTTGTCGCAGGAATACTATATGTCTGCAATTCCATCAGAAGGTTAGGATAAGAGGATCCGAGTTCGAAACTATCCTCTGCTATACAGAGAGCTTAAGACTGTTTAGGACATAAGTGAGAATTTGCCTCAAAAAAAAAATACCCAATGCCCATGGTTTAAAATTTTTAATTAAATATTATAAAAGCGTGTATAGAAAATTTTAAAGTCCACTGCCATTTACTCCTATAGGCTTGGCCCTCAGCCAGTGTCCTTGGATTTTGCTAAATCTAGCTATTTGCCTTTCCCTGTGATCCTGGAGGAGTGTCTGCAAACACTGAGTAGGTCACTGCTTTTAGTCTCTGATCTGTTTCAAGCACTTTTCCAGCCACATTCATTGTTATCTTTTGACTTTCTAGTAATTTTTGCAACACATGAAATTTTAATTTTATGATATTATTTTACTGTGTCTTCTCTTACGGATCCTGGGGACTGTTGAGTTTAAGAAGGCAAAGCTTTTCCCCGTCTTGGTATTATTTAAACAAGCTCTCTCATGTTTTCTTTTAATACTTTCGTGAATATTTTTAAATTTAAAACCTTTCTTCATCTGGAATTTTTTTTTTTGTATAGGAAAAATGTCATTTTAGATGACTTCCATTTGTCTAAACACAATACCAATTATTAAATAATCCCCCTTTCTCCCACCATCTGAAGAATCCCCTTAACCACATTTCTGATGTATCAAAGCCCGTACCTAGACTCTGCATATGTTGGTGCTGGTGTGCCCAGTCATGTGCTATTACCAAACTGCTTACTTTATTTTAGCTTTATGGGGTACTTCATTAGCTTTCAAGCATCTGCCTTAGGTTTTTCAGAATCTGCGTATTTTCTCAATGGACTCTTCTTTTGCACATAAGCTTCACTATGTCTAGCTGCACCAAATGTATTATTTAAGTTGAGATTATGTTCACATTAAAGATTAATTTAGGAACATTAGACATTGTGTAATATGAGTATGGAGCGACCTCTCTTACAAATATTTATATCTATTTATTTGTGAATTTGTACATATTCCTCAATGGCATCTTTAAATTATATATATGCACACATGTGTGTGTTGCAAGGACAGAACCCAGGTCTTTGTGTGTGTCAAGCAAGTGTTTTTATCACTGAACTATATCTATTTCCTTCATATACATGGTAATTTAACTTGATATGAAAAGCAATTTGTCTGTAGTTACTCTAAATTGATTTTTCCCATTTTATCTATTTATTATATTAGGAGAGACTGGTTGTGTCACCTAGACATCATGCTGTATTTGATTGCTGAATATGACTTTAATTGGATATCCTAGCTTAGTAACTATAGGGTTATATCTATACCTAAAAATCATTTGCCTCATTATTAGTTCTTACATCTCTGGGTTGTTTGGCTTGTTTGGTTGTTTGGTTGTTTGTTTACCCACCTAACAACACTGGCTATTAGAGGTATATCCCATGTTCTAGACATTAATGAGACTTTCTAGGGTTCCAGGATTATATTAAGCCTCTCTCTCTCTCTGTCTCTCTCCCTCTCCCTCTCCCTCTCCCTCTCCCTCTCTCTCTTTCTCTCTCTCTCTCTCTCTCTGTCTCTCTCTCTGTCTCTCTGTCTCTCTCTCTGTCTCTCTGTCTCTCTGTCTCTCTGTCTCTGTCTCTGTCTCTCTCTCTCTCTCTCTCTCTCTCTCTGTGTGTGTGTGTGTGTGTGTGTGTGTGTATGTGTGTTCACATGTTTGCATATAGGATAGGGATAGATGGGGATGCTAGGAAACAAGGAAACAGACCTGGCCCAGAAAAATGGGCAAAGCAGGTGACTTCAGTGGCTGCACAGAGATGCCTTCTTTTCCCCACTCTTTATTTTCCAGCCCTAGGATAGCTCCCTTATCAGGGGTGGCAGCTCCAGGAGCCCATGATGTCTCTTCCTTCTCCAGATAGGGTTACTGGAGTTCCGTTTCTACCCCTAGTTTTTCCACTGTCTGCTTTCTCATGTTCAAAGAAAGCTATTAATATTGGCTCAGCCCACCCCCTGGTGTGAAAACAACCTCATGGGGTCAGTTGACATCAGTCATAAGAAATTGCCATTATCAAGGGCCTTCAAGCAGCTATACAAATCGTCTTTGTACTGGGCACTAGAGGTTACTAGCGGAGTGGAAACTACGAAACGGGATCATTTGCCTTGTCATTCCACCCAGGGCTGATGCAGCAAGCTCCCAGAACCAGGATGGCAAGCTGGCTGGTTCTTGGCCCCTGCAGCTGTGCCTCTGTACCTCCCAGGAAAGGAAAATAAACAGTCGGTAGCTTTTATAAACTGAGATGCAGGGTCCTTTGAGGACAAGCCTGCTATGTCTCAGGTCAAGCTCAGCGAGAAGAACCTTGACAGCTCTAGACAAGCACTCGCTAAAATCAGTGTTAAGGTTTGTCAGCCTGCCACTGCCAGTCAGCAGCCCCATACTGTGATGAGATATCTGCAGGGCAAGGACCAAGCCAGTCAAACTAGGGAAGCTACTGCCAGCATCTAAACCGCTATGGAAGATGCAAAAACCAAACAAGATGTTGGAAAGTAAAGAAGATAGCTCCCACTTCTGTTCTTAAACAAATTGATGGAGAAGCCATCAGAACTATCGGTAGATGAGTGGACAAGGTCATGAACGATTTCCAAAAGAAACATGCAAGGGTTTGTTTTCTACCTCCTTTTTATTTATTTAGAGTCCCTTGGCATTCTGCAAGCAGCATCGATACTGCATTGGCAATCAAAGCAGAACCCTCCTATTAATCTAGACAGCTGTTTTGAGAAGGGCCCGAGGCTTCTTCCTTGCTGTCTCGTTCTACAAGATGTGCATTTAAATATCAGAAACTGACAAAGATTGGTAGTCACTGTGGACAGAGAAGGGAGGGTCAATGAGTGGGGTCACTCAAGGAAACAGAAGACTCCCAAAAGTGAAGTGGCATTTCTTGGATCTGGGTCCCCTGCCAGATGCTCGAGGCCAATGGAACAGATTGATTATTTACCAGCTCTGAGAATTTTTCAACACACTCAGGTTTCCTAAGATGGTCATCCTACCTATAAATTAGAGATGCTATGTGTATCTTCAAGGACAAAGAAGTAATAAGGTCATGGATGGAAAGAGATTAGGACCTGATACATGGCAAATATTCAGCAAGTTAGGATCCAGGAGCAGCACTGATAACAAGAAGAAAGAGGGGGAGGGAAGAAGGGAAGCAGAGAGGGAGGGAAGAATGGAAGGTTATTCTGGATTAATGGAAGGTGCACAAGATGAGACTTTGGTCCTCATCTATGGAACATCTATGTAGCCTAGATAAGTCATGTCACTCCCAGGTCCCAGATGATCTCAGAGCTTCCAAGTTCTGTTCTGGGCTGCCCAAGACAACACCTAACTCCCTTGGCCGCTGACATTCCCATATTGGATCTGGTGGCATGGAGCTTCATGGGTGTGCCTCAGATCAGAATGGAGATACTACAAGCAGGCATCTCATTGCCACGGTTGGCCCGCCCTTCCCCAAGGAAGCTGACCTCTTGTTTTGGCCTCTCTGGCATTTCCATGGAGACAAGGGATTTAGCAGAAAGGGACTGGGAGTTCTTCCTTCAGGAAAGGCTCCTCCCTTCCCCAGGGAGCCTATGCTCTGTGACCCAGCTTCCTGGAGCCACTGAAACTAAGGTTACCTCCTACCCAGGCTGCCTCCAGGGACAGGGTTCAGGCACCCCTTTCGGTCTGACACCCAGAGGGCCAGCTTAGCCTGAACTTGGCTCTGCCTGTGCCCACATAGCTTCTGGTTAATGGCAGAGTCCTTCCTTTAGGCAGGAGTTTACATTCAGATGCAAGAGGAATTCCCACCCTCCCCCTTAGGCAGAGAGGGGATTAGGGGGCTGGACTCACGCTCCAACTGTCTGCTCTGTAGCAGAGCTTACCGCCAACAGGCCACACCCTGAGAAAGGTCCTCAGGGCCAGCCTCTGTGGCATTTGAACCCTTGGACCTGTGAACTGAGTGAACAGCGGCTTCTGTTGGGTTCCATCCTCCTCTGTCCTCTCCACCCTAAAGCAGATCTCTGCTGTGCCTCGTGCTACAGACTCCTCGCTGCCATCATTGCTGAAACTCGCCTGTTTCCTAAAATGCGTTTGAGTGCTTGCTCTACCTTAATCAAGGCACTACATGTCTTTTACCACCGAGCCATAGCCTCAGCCCTCCAGCGTCCATTCCCAGAGGTTTACGCAGCTGCTCGAAGCATCTCCCCATTATGTCATAAAAGTGATCTAATTCGGAAGTTTTCACATAGCTCTGCTTGTGTGAACCTCAACAGTAGTCCTGTGATGAGCATGTGTAGGTTATCTACATGGTATTATCCTATTTTACAAGTGGGGAAATTGAGGCCCAGAGAATGTTCTGGAGCTTCTCAGGATCCCCAGAGCCAGCAAACACAAGAACTGGCAACAGAATTAAGCCTCGAGTGAATGATAAGAAGCTTCATGAGTCCCTGTCACCCATATTTCCTGTTACCCAGCAGCCATCCAGAGGGACACAATAGTTTATTTACCTCATCTTAGAGAAATGAGACCACATTTACACACATTCAGCAACTTGTTTTTTAAGGGTTTTTGTTTGTTTGTTTGTTTGTTTGTTTGGAGATAGGTTCTTGATATATAATAGACTACTCACTAGGTAGTTCAAATTGGCTTCAAACTCATTATGTAGCTCACGTTAGCCTTAAATGCACATGATTGACTTATCTCAGTCTCCCAGTTACTAGAACTGTTGGCATTTACCACCACACCCACTACCCAAAATAATTTGAGAACATGTTGTCTCTAGAAATGGGATTTGAAGGCAGATCCACTTAGCACCACAGCTTATGCCTTCATAATATTACATTACCACCCACACAGTAGGCTGACCTATGATGGGAAACTGTCTCTCATACGGGAACGGTCACTCCAAAAGCTGGCACTTCCTATGATGGGACCTTGGGTTTGGCTGGGATGCAGAAATTCCTGAGGATGAGGAATGGGTAGAGGGATCACCCACGTCCCAAGGACTAGAGAGAACCAGAGCCAGTCTCTCTGTCATCTGTGAGCTGATACATAGTTCAACGGCCCTTGCACTCTAGCAAGTCTGACTGAGCTGTAGCTGGAAAAAAAAAAAGTAGGTCTCTATGATGAAGAGGAGGACCAAGGAAGACACAAGGGAGAAGCTTCATCGTCAAATGTTCATTAGTGGTAACAGCCATCAAAGCAAGATGTGAAGAGAAAATAAAATCCCGCGCATCTGTTTATGCACATGCATACATTACACACCTACTATGCACAAAACACTCCTGACTGTCATCAAAGAACACACTGATAACACTGTTTTCTGATGTGTAGGTCATCCCTGTGTTCTCATGCAAGGACAAACCCCACCCCGCCTACTCTACAGCCACAGCAAGAACAGCGGGTTGCATGTGGTGGTGCACACCTGTGAGGCAGAAGGCTTGTGGGTTGAGAACAGGCTGGCACTGGCAATACTCTCTTAGCACTTGGGAGGCAGAGGCAGGAGGATTTCTGAGTTCGAGGCCAGCCTGGTCTACAGAGTGAGTTCCAGGACAGCCAGGGCTACACAGAGAAACCCTGTCTCAAAAAACCAAAAAAAAAAAAAAAAAAACCAGGGTTGAAAAGAGTGGCAAGAAGAACCATGATCAGAAGGTATCAGCTGGGACCCATCGACTTTGACAAGAAGAGTCACGGCTTTGAGGAGAAAAGCTAGCAGGAAGAGAAAATGTCCATTCTGAATTCACATGAGGGCCCTTCACTCTTCCCAGGAGGGTTGAAATACACAGAGTCCCAGGATCCTTTGTCAGTCAGAATGTGCTCAGTTGCAAGCAAGAAACACTGACAACATGGCCAAAACATGAGCAAGTCTGTGGTTTACCTCAGGTGACTTCAAATTTTTTCTCTCCAGAAGTCTCCTTTCAAAGGACACTATGCGTTACATGGCAGTATCGAGAACTGAGTTTCAAGGTCAGTGCTGGCTGTGATCGTGGAGAAGATGCTAGTCAGGCTGTGCAACCCCCTCGAAGTGGTAAGTCAGGGAGAAAGGCACTGCTGTGTATAATTACAGGACTCAGAGGAGTGGGAGCTAAGGTCCTGCCTAGAGCCACATTCTATTTCTGGACGTCTGGGGTGAGGCCTGATACCAATTAATTTGAACCCAGAATTGTGATTAAAAGAGGAAGCAAATCTAGAAAGCAGATCTAGCATGAACTCACTACCCTTAAGTTCTGCATCTCTACTTCTCAGACCATTTTCTCTTGAGAGGAAATGGGCAGAGGTAACACCCAAGAGCCCCTTGCTTGCATAGCCGTCCTCTATGCTGGACTGTCTCATGAGAGACGCACAGGCTGGCCCAGGGTGAAGTCCCTCTCAGGGTGCTGCACAATGTCTTCTTAATCAGTAAAAACATCACCTCCAAGTCTCCCCACTACCTTTCTCACTGTGTCCTCAGTATAGGAATGAGTACCTTACCAGTTGTCACCTGACAGTGGATGGACTTAGGAATGGGAATGCTCTTACAGGTGTTTCAGATAGCAGTACCCTCTGCAACTGGGACCCTCCAATGCCTCCATTCTGTCTTCCTGCCATACCCTATGACAATTTCCCTGCCATACCCTTGTTTGTACCAGTGGCTTGTTCCATCTGGCCTGTCCCCCATCCTCCTGACTTCTGTATACACACATTCATCTGATATTTTTCCCCACTAAGGCCAATTTCAGTCATCTTTCCTGAGGGAGTTCCTGCTGAACTCAATCAGCTCTTCCCCCACTTTATGCCTGGACCATTGCCTGAACCATGATCATGGAGATTGTTACATGGGTTGAATATTTCTATTCTTTTTGCTCATCAGACTCTGCCACTCCAGAGGCCAGGGACCCTGTCTGTTTTCATCTCTGTTGCTTCTGTATCTAGGCACAGTACCTAGATCATAATAGGTGCTCAATTAATGCTCCACGTTTGCAGGGCACATGCTAGAGGCCTAATGTCCCCCTAGGAGAGCATAGTGACCAATTGCACAGACTCTGATGTCAGACAGCTTAAGTGCAAAATATGCGATAGCCTAGTTACGTCAAGTCAGGAGTCTTCCTCCTGGTGCTATAGCAAAGACAACCTAAAGGTATAGTATGCTTGTGGTTCTTAGCCAGTGCCTAACTCACAGGGCAAGCTGCCATTATCAGTGCTAATGATGTGATCATAGGTAAGTCTGTCACATCTCTATTAGTAACTTTTCTGATCACTGTGACCAAATGCACAATAGACATAAATGAAGGGATTATTTATTTTGGCTCAGTTTCAGGGGACATAGACAATTATGTCCCATGGAGGCAAGCAGAGTGCCTCCACAGTGGTGGAAGCATGTGGCCAAGGCTTGTTTATATCCTGGTAACCAGGAAGCAGAGCTCAGGCCAAATCCCAGCTCCGAGACTTCCAGGGTTACATGGAGGAACCCTGCCTCAAAAAGCAAAACAAAACAAAAACCCAGCACACCAGCTGGAAACCAAGTATTAAAAACATGAGCCTCTGAGGGACATTTTAGACACAGATTTAAACCATAACAAACTCTCCTCAGCCATCTCTAGTTTTCTCCTCCATAATGACTCATAACTGCTCAATGGAGACTCTGGTGAGATGGTGCAATATGTGAATTTCTTATACAAAGGGAAAATACTATACAAACAATCCTTCCACAGCTCCACAGTAAGTTGTAAACCACCCCCTCTCTCTCTCTTCTCTCTCTCTCTCTCTCTCTCTCTCTCTGTTTAGAAATTCATATAGTCATAGAGGCTGTATTAGCCTCTCCAAATCCAATAGACAATGTGGAGGCATCAACCTGTTTGAGTGAAAGTGAAGTTATCATTTATAAGTAGGCCAAGAACACTAGAATATGCTGTTCACCTGACCCCACCACCTTAGTGTCTAACAGTGAGATCTACAGTGTGTTCCCATCTGTATTTGCTATTTGTTTTGTCATACTGGCCATTTAACTAAGGCCTCAAAAACATGAAGCACTGGGCTATATACCCAGTCTCCTTCAAGTAAATGTAGGCTGGGGATGCAGTTCAGGTAGTAGAATACTCGAAGCTCTGAGCTCAATCCCTAGCGTGGCATAAATTGAACATCATAATACCCACCCATAATCCCAGCCCTTGGGAGGTTGAGCCAGTAGGATCAGAGGCCAAAGGTCATTCTCAGTTACATACTGAGTTCCAGGACAGCTTGTGGGGGGAATGAGAGGGAAGTGTCAATGCATAAATCTGTTTTACAAAAAGAACTTGATAAAAAAAAAAGTAAGGGATGATTTACTTTGGCTCAACTTCAAGGAATGCACAGAAAATCATGCTGGGGAAGACATGCAGAGTGCCCCCACAGTGGTAGATGCATGTAGCTGATCTGAAAAAAAAATGAGACATTTAGGGTATTTGTTTTGTTCAAAATGAAGATCAGAAGTCAGAAAGGTTCCATACTCCTGAAACATAAACTGAAATGTCTTCCATGTTATCACAAGAAGGAATAAAGAAACAAAGAAACATTCCTAGCTTCCTCCTATGTGTGCTAGATAACTCCATATCTGCCCACAATTTACTTGTCTTTGTCCCCAGAAGACACAGAAGCACTCAGAAGCCACCCAGGTGGTTCCATGGAAACACAGGTCTACTTACAGAAAAACTGTCACCAGGGACCCAGTGATACTTGACACCAACCACAGCTGACCCAGGGGGACCCAATCTAGACTCCTTCCCTCTCAAGATGCAAATCTGGTCTCAGATTCTTCACACTCTGTGCCCCTCCTTCCTCCCCATAATCAGTGCCAGCTTGGTTTAGGTCTTCACCAGTTCCCCCTTGGATTAGCATCAGGACATCCTCCTCTAACGTCTCTCTGTCCCTTAGAACCCCTCCTAACAGTTTGCCAGATGACAAACATAAGTCTCCATTTGAAGGATGACTGGTATGGGTCTGTCTGTATGTGTTCTGTTCTGCAGGACTTGGAAATCTCTCTCTCTCTTCCTCTCTCTCTCTCTCTCTCTCTCTCTCTCTCTCTCTCTCTCTCTCTCTCACACACACACACACACACACACACACACACCCCACATGCACATACATGACTGTGGGTTCGAGTGTAGGTACCAATTTTGATCATACTGTGTAACTCTAATGCCTAACACATCGAAGGGAAGTTGATTAATGTTGGTTGTGTTGCTTGAATAGAGTAGCCTGTCTCACCTGTCCTCTGCCAAATCCCTCTCTGCCAAAACAAGCAGGATTCTTGTCAGATACCCACCTTGAACACATCCCTGAGAGGTTTGTAAGCAGGGTAATTTGTCTCTTTGGGAGAGATCATGTCAGTCCATTCTCTCTGGAAATAATTATTTTTAGAAATCTCAACAGGAAAAAAGTCCAATTGGAAAATGACTTGGAGTGAGGTGGAGAAAAAAGCCAGAAGTTGTCTCTTCAAACAGCCTCTTATATCTCTGAGAATGGCACAAGCACCTCCCCTACCAACAGTATAATTAAGGCATCCTCATCTATGGCTGCAGGTACCCCAGGAACCTGGCCAAAGATGGGTCCATTCATCTAGCAGGTAGTTTAGAGTAGAATCAACCCTACGCTCCCATTCCAGCCATTGGATTACCCTGTGCCTCCACCATCTGCTCCGGTAATCCCCATTTTTAAGCCATAAGGTTGAGGCTTGGAGAAGCCAAATAGCACACTCAAAGTCACAAAGCGTCACACATCCATAACCAAAGACCCTAGCCACTGCCCACATTTCCCCTCCTCTCAATCTCTCTCTTTCTGAGAAGAAGTTACCATAACTACTCTCAGGCCATGCTCTTCAGAGAAAGAAGTGAGAATGCATTTCCTAAATCCAGAAAGGAATATATAAGTAATACGGCAGGTGGGATTTACAAGGAGATATTCTTGGTCACTGCCTAAGGTGGAAAAACACAGACAAGGTGCTATTTATGATTCTCAATAATTCCATTATGCCAGTGTCATCATGTCCCCCTTATTCAGGTGAGGGAACATGGGGAGGTTAAGTGGCTTCTCTAAAGTGACAAGAGCAAACAGAGGAAGGAAGAATCTGTCTATCTTAGTTAGGGTTTTACTGCTGTGAACAGACACTATGACCAAGGCAACTCTTATAAGGACAACATTTAATTGGGGCTGGCTTGCAGGTTCAGAAGTTCAGTCCATTATCATCAAGGCAGGAGCGTGGCAGCATCCAGACAGGAATGGTGCAGGAAGAGCTAAAAAGTTCTGCATCTTCATCTGAAGGCTGCTAGGAGAAGACTAGCTTCCAGGCAGCCCACTTCCACAGTGCCACACCTACTCCAACAAGGCCACACCTCCTAATAGTGCCACACTCTGGGCCAAGCATATACAAACCATCACACTATCCTCAGAGTAAACCACCCATGGTCTCAAATGTGCCAACCCTGCTCTCAATGAACCCACACTGTACTACAGAACGAAGCAATCAGAGCCACACATCTGACCCATGTCCTTTTCCCATAAGTGTAAAGGGCTGGCATGCTGAAGGTGATGAGGATGGCTACTGCTGCTGCTGCTAATGTCATCACGTCCTGAGGACTTACCATGTGCCAGGTCTCAAAGTTCCCAACTGCAGAACAGAGCCAATTCCTGGCTTGTGGTACAGCAGGAGAATATGCACGCATTTAATCCCCTGCTCCCTAAAATCAGATAATTTCCCTTTTACAGTTAGCCAGAGAGGCGCTCTTTATCATCCCCCATTTGCATATCAAGTGCTCCCCAGCCTCAGGACCCAGCTTAACCTTATCTCACCTAGCAGTTCCTGCTTGCTTCCCCTTGTGTGCTCATAATGAGAACTATCCCAATGACCAGAAGCTAGAACTCGGAAACCGAGCACAGCACGAATGTGTGCAGCTTTCAAGGCCTGCCACTTGGACCTGCTTCAAGGCGCTTCCACAGAGCTCAGGAACTGCTTCCTTATGAGAGATGACAGAGTCTCTCTCTTAACAAAGAGATTTATCCAGGTATCAAGGCAGAGCCAACCCCATTTAGTTTCTGAGAAGCTCACTTTTACCATGTGTTATCTTTCCTCCTCACAAAGAAACTGGGTGTCCTGTCACCGAGTCACACTCTGGGTCATTCCTGACCACCACTGAAACACAGAGAACCAATGCTCAGAAGTAGACAGGACAAGGTCAAGCTTGAGGAATTGTAGTCTACCCACAGGACCAAGGGACTAGAGCCTCCCATTGCTGCACACGATGTTCCCTCTATCTGGGATCTGATGTCCCTCTTCACAGTCTTCACCTGATAAGCTCTATATACCCTTGGAGACACAGGAGCGTGTCACCTGTGAATCTCAGAATCAAATTCAGTCCCTCCTTCCTCTGTGTTAACATGCATCTTATCTGTACGCTCATTAGATAACTCTCCCATCGTCAAGCATTACTATTAATTTGCATAGAGTCACATATTCATCTTGGGTTACTATTAATTTGCCTGTGGACACATATTTATATTTTATTTTAGGCTGTGAACTCCTCAAAGACTCTCCTTCTGGGCCCGGCTCAGATCTGCTTCCTCTGTGAAGTCTCACTGAATTCCATCAATAGTAGTTTTGCATATGTCTACGCTACTTATGTGTATCTCTCTGCTTCCTCACCCAGCTCCTACCATGTGGTGAAGGCTCATTAGCTGTAACTCATTAGCTTGTAAATTTGGGGTCCTGTGGGGCTTGTTTCTGGGCACAGATAAATGGAAAGGAGCACGGACCAGCAGCTAGCACAATGAAAAGGCAGTCCCTTTCCCATCCTTGTTTCTCCAGGAAAGAGATGTGATACAGAACTCACTGGAATTCCCCCAAGCTCCTCCCCACCACTCCCAACTTCCCTCAGGCTCTGGAACTGTCCTGGAGTGCTGCTCACCAACGCGACATTCCTTCCCCGGAGACAGGTGCACAGGTACACCTTGTGAAGCTTGCCTTTCCTCCTGGCAACCTCTCCTCTCCTGACCCCACTCCTCCCCATCCCTCATTGTGGAGACCAGCCTAGCTTCCCCAGTGACCTCTTCCCTTCCCTTTGAGTGGTGGGTCTTTTCTCTTACCTTCCTGACATTCTACTTCCTAGAACCCATTCTCTCCTTTTTGTACCCTTCCTACAGCTTAAGGGCCCATTACTTGAAAAACCAAATCCTCTCTGGGGAGATAAAGGGCTCTCTGTGAGCCTGCTGGGAGTACCCTCTGGCTAAGAAACCTTGTCTGAGTCAAGTGTGTCTACGAAATGAATGCATAAACGATAGCAATATTTTCTCTGTTCCCTTATCCACTGATCCTGAGCTAGACACACCCTACCATTCATCCATCATGGCACTAGGAAGTGAACCTTGACAGGAACAGTAAGGAAATCTTAGCTAAGTAAGCTTGGAGAACATTCTGTTTCCTGGGGATATGAATTTAGTGCTTATCCCTGATCCTCTATGTTGTGAGTTATTCTGTTGATGGCAAGGGAATCTCCTTTGAGAACCTCCACTTCTGTTCATTGGGTAGGAAATAGATGCAGAGAGATAGATCAGCAACAGAATCTGGCTGGGCCATTATACTTGCCCTTGATTTCAATGGGAGGCCATTTTGCTAGGAAATTCATGATGGGGTCTTTTGGCCTACTGAGTTGTTATTTTAAAAGATTTGGTTTGAGCCAAAGGTCTAAAAATGAGTGCTAATATAAACAGGCTAATGTAATTATCACAACAATGATATAAAACAAATCACTTCTCACTAAGTGTTTGCTATACAATGTCACATGCTCTGAGATAGTTACTAGGGATGGGCCTAGTATCTAACATAATGAAATTAAAGTCGTATCTTGCTTAGTTCTGTCAACAGTTCTGCAAGATAGGTGGTACAGATCAGGAGACTTTGAGTTTGTACAAGGTCACATGGTCAATGCTAAAACTTCCCCAAGGTCACATGTGCCAAATTGGTACAGATCAGGAGACTTTGAGTTTGTACAAGGTCACATGATCGATGCTAAACTTCCCTAAGGTCACACATGCCATTGAGCCAGTGCTGAAATGTAGATCCAACCCAAAGCCTGTGTGATTCCTCAGAGCCATGGCCAACTCCCCTTTAACCAAAGGCCCCGTTTCACTCAATGTAGTTTCTAGGAAGCTATGACCCAAGATGCCCTTGGGGCCCATATGTTGCTCCTTCTCTGTCTTTTCTCCCTAATTCCTTCAGCTTCAAACATACACACACACACACACACACACACACACACACACACACACACACACACACACACGCATACACGCACACACGCACACGCACACGCACATGCACACTTGCACGTGCACACAAATATACGCAGGCACATATATGGAAATGATCCCATACTCTGATTAGCTCTGATCCACCCCAGGGAAGGAGGTCACCTGTGCCTGCAATGCCCTCACAAGAGGCTCCTCAGTTGCTCCCTTCCACTCTGTTTTGAATCCACCTGCTCTGCTCTGGTGACCCAGGTGGCTCTAATTTACAGCCTCTCTCAACCTCTGAGCTGACATCTCTTGGATGTTAATGGCTTTGGCTGTTGTTTCTGAACACTGCTCTTCACCCAAGGCTGGAAAGAAACTGTTAGTCTCTCCAGACAGGTAAACAACCTCAGTCTCTTCAAATGGATATCCTTTCAATATCCATTCTGACGTTATTGAAAGGTGAGGCTGGACTGGGAAAGAACCTGCTGATGACCATCTGTCCTCCATTATCACAGCAATCTGGCCTGTGCTTGCATTTCCCATTTTGCAAAACCACAACTGTTCCCACTCAAGTTAGCAGCCTATCTGAGTGGTCACTGTTCTATTGTGGTGAAGAGACACCATGACTAAGGCAACTCTTATAGAAGAAAAGGAACTCGCTTGGCGTTTCTGTGGGTTAGTCCTTTTTCATCATAGAGAAGAGTATGAGAGCTTACAGGCAGGCATGGTACTAGAGAAGTAGTTGAGCTATATCCTGAACCACAAGGAGAGAGAGAGAGAGAGAGAGAGAGAGAGAGAGAGAGAGAGAGAGAGAGAGAGGCTAGACCTGACCTGGGCTTTGAAACCTCAAAGCGCATCTTCAGTGGCATACCTCCTCCAACAAAGATGTACCTACTCTAATAAGTTCACATGACCTAATCCTCCCAAGCAGATCACCAACAGGGCACTTAAGTATGAAAATATATGGACATATGGAGACCACTGTCATTCAAACCACCATACAGTCTGAGAAGGTTTTTAAGAGATCTCTCCTACCCATACCTCCTCTAATGGAGATATTCCTTACAAGAACTTGCAACTATGGCTATATTCTCTTAGAAGGCATCATGGTGTACCTCCATTTTCTAATGTAGGTTACCTTTGTCTTATTGCCTGCTTAGGAGGCCTTTTCTGTTCACAGATATCTTTTTAAGTTCTAAATGGGATCCTTAAAACAGTAACACCCATTACTGATGCTGACAGATTTTTTCAGCATCCTTTACCCCAGGTATAGGAATCCCCATATAGGAGAAAGGCAGTTCTAACCATGTGTTTACATGTTCTATAATTGGAATTCATTTCACAACTGCTGTGACCATTTAACATGGCTGTCCCTTCTATTGTTGTTTATTCAAAAGCTAATTGTTCTAAGTATTAATTTGTTTCTCTGTTGCCATTATAAAACACAGACCAAAACTGTCTTAGGAAAGAAAGAATTTATTTTGGCTCACAGTTCCAAAGGACTAAGAGTCTGTTGTGGGGAGACATGGCAGCAGGTAGCCATAATGGCTGGAACAGAAGCAGAGAGCTCACATCCTTTACTACAAACATGAAGTAGAGAAAGTAAACTCATTAAGGTGCAGTTGTATAATCTGAAAGCCCTCCCCCAAGTGATGTACTTCTTCCAACAAGGCTGTCAGTTAAAGCTCCCCAAACAGTGCCACCATCCGGGAACCAAGCATTCCAATACCCAGGCCTATGGGGAACATTTCTAATTCAAATCACAGCATTCTAGTTAGCTTTCTGTTCTTGAGATAAAACTGTAACCAAAAGCAACTTGGGAAGCAAAGGGTTTATTTGTCTTATAGGTTACAGTTCATCATCATCATAAGAGGGAAGTCAAGGCAAGAGCTGAAGCAAAGACACAAAGGAACACAGCTTTCTGGCTTGTTTTCTCTGGCTTGCTTCCTTATACAACCCAGGATGTCTTGTCCAAGGATGGCACCGCCCAGAGTGGGCTCAGCCCTCCTACATCAGTCAGCAATTAAGAAAATGTCCTGAAGACAAGTCCACAGGCCAATATGATAAAGACATTTCCTCAGCTAAGGTTCCTTCTTTTCCAGGTGCATCAAGCTGACAACTGACACTAGCTATGACACTGATATTCAGTCAGAGTGCAGCTTACAATCAGTGGTATCTTGCAACATTAGTACTCCTTAGTTATTCACAGATGATATTACACAGCACACACAGAGGGGGTGATCCTGTCTTAGCTGAATTCCCATACCACTTCATGCCTGCCTCTTTCATAACCCTTGTCAGGGCGGATCATCATCATTTGTATGTATGTCTCACCCAGCAGACAGCAAGTTCCTCGAGGGCAAGGGCTCTGTCCATTCCAGCTTTACACTCCAATGGCCAGCCCTACATTGAATGCTTCGTGGAAACTGTCGATTTTGGTTGAGCTGGAAAGAAACTAAATTCAGATATTCCTCAGAAAGAGACACGACAATCCTGAAACTTCAAAGCCTTCTTTGAGTGTTTTTGTTTTCTCCTAATCATCTTCCAAGGAGCTCAGTGCATTGTTTTGAGATTAGATGACCCAAACTCAGGTGCTGAATTTGATGGTCCAGGGAAACTTGAACCCCCCAGGATTAGGTTATCATGAAGGGACTTTCTATTTGCTTGTTTGTTTGTTTATTTGTATTCCAAATGCTTCTCTCCCTCCCAGTCCCTTCCTCACAGAACCCTTCTCCCTAACACTTCTTCTCCTCTGAGAGGGTGCCCAACCCCTACTATCCCCCATCATGGCAAGTCTCTGCCAGATTAGGCATATCCTCCCCCACTGAGGCCAGACAGGGCAGCCATGAAGACTGAGCTGCATGTCTGTTACATATGTGCCAGGGGCCTTGTTCCAGCTTGTGTATGTTCTTTGGTTGGTGGCTCCATCTCTAGGAGCTCCCAAGGGTTCAGGTTAGTTGACTACGTTGGTCTTCCTGTGGGGTTCACACTCCTTTGGGGCCTTCAGTCCTCCCCCCAACTCTTCCATAAGTGTCCCCAACCTTCATCTAATGTTTGGCTGTAGATATCTGCATCAGTTTCTTATGAAGGAACCTTCTCTAATGACTTGAAACTTTCTGTCTGGCTCCTGATGCTAACTCATGATAAGAAAATTCAGTCTGCAACACAGTGAGAAGTAGTGAAAGTAATGTCTTTTATCTTTGTGCTCTTACTGGCCACTGCAATGTTGATTGTTTAGTTTCAAGTTTTCTGCAAGCTATTCTGGGACTTCATTCTAGCCAAACTACTTCATATCAACTGAACACTGTGGACTCTGATAACATGTAAAGCTACAAGGTGACAGACAAAAGAGTACTCTACAATGACTCATGAATTGGTATCATTTCCATAGGCCCTCAGTGAATCTGTCCCAGATTCTAACAGTTTCTATGTGTGTGGGGGGGAGGGGAGGCATTAAAATATGCTATACTGCCTGCCAATCTCGTTCTTTGTCCCTCTCTACTTTCATGACCCTTCATGAATCTGCTTCAGTCTCTTGAGTGTTAGAATTACACATGTGATGGTTAGTGGTAACTGTTAATTTGATAGAATCTAAAATCACCTAGAAGATGGACCCCTGGACCTGTGGGGAATTATCTTGACTGTGTTGTGATGGGATGACCAGCCCATAGTGGGTGGTATCACTCCTTAGCCAGGATCCTGAACTACATAAGATGGAGAAAATGAACTAAGCAGTAATACCCATCACTTTCTGCTTTCTGATTATGGATGCAATGTGACCAGATGCTTTGGCTTCCTTGAGTTGATAGTCTGCATTCTTGAATTGTGAGGCAAAATTAACTCTTTTTCTGCCTTAAACTGCTTTTGTCAGAGCATTTATTTTACCAACAGACAAAGAAACTAAGATGACATACATCAATACTCTTTGCTCAATTTGCCTCTTTAAATAATCAGAATACTGACTAATGCATGGAATTCTAGGTGCTAGATACATTGGTAGCATATAGGAAGCATAGGGAGAATAAATGGATCAGGATCAGGATTCTCCTTACCCTCAGGATCTCTTCTAAACTATACAATTGTTTGAGGTGGATACCACTATACCAGAGGAGGAAACTGAGGTGCAGGGGAAGTGACTTGCCAAGATCACATGCCTCTATTCAATAAGCAAATAGATTTCTGATGGTCTAGGAGGCCTGGCCTCGCCTTTTTTAGAAACCCTCACAGAAGCAATCCTATCTTAAATTGCAATAACTCTCAACATTTTACTGATTGATTGTTTTCAGGGCACTTGTTAAATACCCAAGATAACATACATTTTTTTTCCTTTTTGTTGTTTGGTTATGGTCTGCTTCTTCTGAGGAGAACCATTAAAAATCATTTAGTCCTGTTCTGTGATCTCTAGTAAAATGTCCAGTTGGTGAGTATTTGTGGAATGAGTAAGTGACTAAATGCATAGACCACTGTCACTGTAGGGTTTGTTATATGCCTGATTTTTAAATGCTATGCATTGGTCTCCCTTTTAACCAGCAATTTCCTGTCCTTCATATGTAGGTCAGAATTGGCCTTGTTGGTTTGGACTCACCTGAGAAATACATTGGATGTGGAAGTTGAAAGATCTAGCTTTCACCTAAATGACGGAGATGTCTCAATAGCTTTTGGGAAGGCCAAGGTAATTTTTCAGGAGAAAAATAGGAAGAGAGAAGACAGAATTAGGCAACCAGTTAATCAGAAAGACCAATAATAAGACAGTTGACTCTATTCTAGTTGATTCCAGTTGTGTTATACCGAGCTGAGGTACACCAGAGAGGTTTTAAGGAGTCACAAAGGCCAACAGGGAATAAAAGAGAAAAAAGAGACTCGAGTTTTAAAGACTGGCTAAACCCATGGTTAGTTTAGTATACCTTCATTTTAAATTAATTTAATTTTGGCAAATTAGTGATGCATGCAAGTCACAATGAAATATGTTAAGAGCACAATGGAGAGAGACGAAAGGAAGAGAGGGCATCTTCACACAGGCACTGATGGCTAGTCTTTGCTGTCACCTTGACAATGACCAGTAAGAGTTTCAAGGTACAAGATAATTGGTCCTTCCAATTTCCATTGTATTGCAGTAAGGACTGCTTTACCCTGAGCTAGAGTCGGGAGCCAGAGAGGAAGCTTCAAGCCATTAGAAAAGAATCCCTTCATGTGTTGACTAGTCTTTTTTGTTGTTGTTTTTTTTGTTTTGTTTTGTTTTGTTTTTTCCCAGACAGGGTTTCTCTGTGTAGCCCTGGCTGTCCTGGAACTCACTCTGTAGACCAGGCTGGCCTCGAACTCAGAAATCCTCCTGTTTCTGACTCCCAAGTGCTGGGATTAAAGGCGTGTGCCACCACTGCCCAGCTGTGTTGACTAGTCTTATATCAACTTGACACACAACTACAAACTAGAGTTATCTGAAAGGAAGGAACACCAATTGAGAAAATGCCTCTGTAAGACTCAACTGTAGAAGGTGGTGAGATGGCGCAGTGGGTAAGAGTACCAACTGCTCTTCCAGAGGTCATGAGTTCAAATTCCAGCAACCACACGGTGGCTCACAACCATCTGTAATGAGGTCTGATGCCCTCTTCTGGTGTGTTTGAAGCCAGTTACAGTATACTTATATATAATAAATAAATAAACCTTTTTAAAAAGGCATTCTATTAATTAGTGATTTATGGTGGAGGACCCAGCCCAGTGTGGGTGGTATCATCCCTGGGCTGGTAGTCCTGGCTTCTATTAAAAAAAGAAAAAGAAAAAGAAAAAGAAAAAAAATCAGGGATGGTGAGATGGCTTAGCGGGTAAGAGCACTGACTACTCTTCCTAGAAGGTCCCGAGTTCAATTCCCAGCAACCACACGGTGGCTCACAACCATCCATAATGAGATCTGACACCCTCTTCTGGAGTGTCCGAAGACAGCTATGGTGTACTCACATAAAATAAATAAATAATCTAAAAAAAAAGAGCAGGCTGAGCAAGCCATGGGAAGCAATCCAATAAGCAGCATCCCTCTGTGGCCTCTATATCAGCTCCTGCCTCCAGATTTCTGCCCTGTTTTAGTTCCTGTCCTGTCTTTCTTCAGTGATGAACAGGTGATGAACAAGGATAAAGAAGTACATGCCAAATAACTTTTTTTTTTTTTGGTCCTGGTGTTTCATTGTAGCTATAGAAACCCTCAAGAAGCCACTTCATGATACCATAACCCTGGAGACTGAAGTTTTCTCTGATCACGAACTCCAACATGTGTTTGGCCACCTAATTCCAAAGCAATTACAATTTTGGGTGTGTCTGTATCTATGAGGGTGTTTCCAGAGAGGTTTAATTGAGAAAAGAAAACCCACTTTGAATGAGGGTTGAATACTCAGACTTAAGAAAAGGAGCAAAAGAGCAGGGATACCCAATAAGTCCCTGAGAGGCAGAATTCGGCTTCCTTTGCTTCCCGATTGCAGGTGCAATGTGACCGTGACCAGCCGCCATATGCTCCCATCACTATGCCTTTCTTCCACGATGAACTGTATCTCCTCAAACTGTGAGCCAAAGTAAACTGTTCCTTCCTTCCTTAAGCTGCTTCTTGTCAGGTATTGTTTCATGACGACAAGAAAAGTAACTAGTACAGTCAACGTGTCCTTGGGAGTGACAGTCATTTCTGGGCATTCAATCGGCTCTGCTTCCAGGCTCCTTCAAGTATTTGCTGATAGTATTTGATTCCTTGGAAGTTGTTGGGATGAATACCTCCTCTCCTTCCTGGCCGTTGCCCAGAGGTCTCCCTCAGTTCCCTAATCCATGAGCCTCTCCATAAAATATCACCTAATGTTGGGGTCCCTCAGCTGCAAGACATCGGAGCTTGCCACTGCAGACTCAACTCATGCCTTCTGTGCCTGAACCAAAGACTCACTACTATGAGTTCCACCTTCGAGGATTACAGAGGAAGCTACGCCTGCTGGCTGGCACGTATACCGCCTGAGGACATCGGTTGTTGACCTCCTCCCCCACTGTGGACCATGCCTCCAGCCATTCCCCAGAGCTGAGACCTTTTGGAGCCTCCACTTTCAGCCCAGCAGCCAGCTTCCCTTTCAGACTCTTCCTGACTCCTCCTGAATTCCTTATGTTATTCAAATGTCGTTGTAACCTAGAGATTCAGTTATGCTCTCTTGTATATAAATGCTGAACCCCCAAAGTAAAGGAGAGCCTTGATTGGAAACCCTCAGCTTGGCTTCGTGTCCTTTTGTTCTCGAACTCTGTGTTTCAGGTCTCCTTTCTCCCTTTGGTTGAGGCAGAACCGGTTCATGAAACTGATAGGTTTGGCCCGCAGCGGCGCGTCCACAGATACCAGATACAAGCAGCTCTGTGTTTTTGGAAGTTTAATTAGGGGGGGGGG
>NW_022196913.1:102505087-102518440 GCF_008632895.1 Mastomys coucha | reverse complement strand
CGTTGCCCTGGTGACAGGTCTGTGGACCTGCCCACATATCTGCCACAGGCAGGTTCTGGATGCTAACAGAAACTGCGGGACAGTTTCAACCTAACATTGCAACTGGACTTTATCAGTGTGGAACAAGAGGAGGGGAGGGGGATGAGAATGAGATCACAACCTGTGATAACCTAGTCATAGATTTCACGTCACTTCTGTGTTTTAGAAACAAATCACTGAGACCAGCTGCACCCAAGGTATGAAAATGATAGAATGACTTGGACACAGGAAGGTGTTTGGGCCTGGAACAGGCATTCTAAGAGTCTACTGCAGGCAACAGAAACACTCAAGAAGGCACGGCCAGGTGCTTACTGCCTCTTTAGCATTCCTCCCTGAATATAAATAATATCCCCAACTAGTGAGCCTTGGTAGCGGGGACTGCTGTATAGAAGCTAGCCTCTCTCTTCCTTGGTGGCCATGTCCTTGACCATGTCTGTCTGAGAAGAACCAGCTCTGCTTTGCTATTAGTTGGAGCAGAAACATTAACAGCCAAGGCATTTGTGCCCCAGGAAAGTCCCTTTTCTTGAGCCACTGGTGGCAATTCCCTTATTCTAGATTCAGAGTCCGGAACACCACTGTCTACTGTACCTTTGCCTATTCCACAATCTCCAGCTTTACCTTTATCTAAAATCTGTCTGACTTTTAAATCGCAATCTACCTGACAATTTTTGGTTATCTCTTTGGTTTAGAATACCAACAAGGAAAAGACATAGTCCTCAATCACCAATCTCTCTGTCTCTCTCCCTGTCTCTCCCTGTCTCTGTCCCTGTCTCTGTCTGTCTCTGCCTCTCTGTCTCTGTCTCTCTCTCTCTCTCTGAGACACATTCTCAATATAGCCTAGACTGATACCTAGATCACTTTATAGTCAAAAATTACCCTGAATTCCTGATTCTCCTGCCTCTGCTTCCCAAGTGGGTACCATCATGCTAGGCTCTTAGGCCTAACAGAGCTAGTGAAGCTTTGAGAAAAAATAAGGCTGGCTTGCCAAATAGCCAGGCTCTGAAGATAACCTATAAAGGCAAGCTCTATGTATGGGTCTAGGCTCCATTGTCATCCTCTTCTTAAAAAAGGCATTTCACTTTCTCTCTTTCTTTCTTTCTCTCTCTTTCTTTCTTTCTTTTGTTCTCTCTTTCTTTCTTAGAGAGAGAGAGAGAGAGAGAGAGAGAGAGAGAGAGAGAGAAAGAGAGAGAGAGAGAGGCCATGGAACACATGTGGAGTTCAGAGATCAGGAGCTACCATGCTTAGAGACTATCCTGCTGTAGCTTCAAATCTTTAAAATAAAAAGAACTAAACACTATATTGAAAACAATATAGCTTTGGGTGTAACTCAGTAATAGAATGTGCTTGCTTAGTATGCCTCAGGTCCTTGGGAATCAATCCTCAGTATCATATAATAGAGCACACAACCAGGATAGTGGAAAGCCTCCATTGACAAATTGTAAGGTGGATGAGTTGCGCCACTTGTAGAATTATACCAAATATATAATAATATGTTAATTGACTATCTCTTATATGAACAAAGATGGCAGGAGGAAAGGGTGGGGAAGCTGACTCTAGAATGAGAACACTAGCCCAATATTCTGACACTGAAGAGACAGTGGGAGAGAAGAGACAGTGGGAGATTCTGCAGGTAAAAGCCCTCTTAGGTGGCCCAACAATTGTTTTAGTAGCTTCTCCATACACTGCTAATGTAACCATTAAGAAATTCTAGATTTCCCAGGCTAGGATGGATCAGGAGTGCTTTGGGACACCAAACATAGGGAAATGGTGAACAAAAGACCAGAAAGACAATGTGCATCATAAACGCTCATGTTTCGACATAAAAGGAAATGTTTGCCAACATCAGCTTATCAACTGATCAAAACTAGGTGTCTGGCGATAAAAAAATTCAATGTCTCATTAATAGACTTCATTGAAAATGCCAGGGAGAGGTGCTCTGTTTGATACTTGCGAAATTTATTGCCTTCTAGGTTTAAATTGAAGTATCTAATTACACAATTATGAACACTGTGATTCAGAGATTGCTCACTGAAAGCATTTCCTTATGTAATATCATCTTCCTGTCTACCTGCTATCTTCATTTCATTTGTGCTTTTATTTTGCTAGACTCTAAAGATCTAATTGGAATTTCAAAGTGCCCCATTAAGCCAAAATAATGATTCTGCTCGATAAACATCATGGTGCAGTTGGTCCTGACTTGTATACATTTTAAAATGTGAGATTTCTTTTTTCTTTTTCTTTTTTTTTTTTTTATGGCTGTTTCTCAAGACAGTTATGGCTTTTGCAATTAGACAGCGTTGGAGAGCATCATCTTAACTGCTGTTAATGCTTCAAACCAGCTGAGCATTACATGCACCAATTTTCTTGGCCTTTTAAAAAACTAATACTAATGTCTTTTGTGTGTTCTGGTTCTTCCCAATTTACAAAACACAATTATGTTTGTTGTTTTATTTGGCCCTTCTTTGCAGAGATTGCATGCCAAGCATGAGACAGCCAACAAAACAGGCCCCAGTGTGAAGAGCAGTGGTGGAGAGAAGGAACAGAAACAGAAAGGAAGAATTTAATAATTCCGATGGAACCACTCAATATGGATGCAAATCTGGTGATTTTGAAAGCACTGAAGTGGACTTCCCAAGAACTCACACATCCTGGCACAACCGTCTCAAGGAGACTGTATATGAGAAGACAGGTAGATATGATGATGACAACTACACCTTCTGAAAGGAAAACATCTTGAAGCTGGCCAGCTCTTTAGAGAGTTGCCAGGGAACCACGGAGCTGCGTGTTTCTCCCTTCATGTGGCAGTTAGGGGACCTGACTGCAAACAGCACATACAGGCTGGCTTGGGCCAATACGAGCATGCAAAGAATTCATTGGCAGCAAAGCTAAGCAGGCTGTTCAGGAATCAGCAGCCAGGCCGGGAAAACTGGCTCCTTCTGCAACTAAGGGCCAAGAAAGGCTGGGCTGTCGGAAGCACAGCCAAGAGCATGTCACAGCAATAGCCTAATTAGAGAGCAGACGGCAGGGCTGCCAACCTGGACAAGGCAATGATCCTAGACTTTGTTCGCTTTTTTTTTATTAAGGTGCAAGTTACGATAGTTACATGAACAGGGACAGGGGGAGAGGGTTGTGAAACTCAGTTGTTGGGGTACTAGCCTAGCATGCATGAGACCCTGGCCCCATCCTTAGCACTATCTAAACATAGGCATGGTGGCATACCCCTGTAATACTAGCACCTGGGAGGAGAGAGCAGAAGAACCAGAAGTTTAAGGATATCCTTGACTACATAGCAAGTTTGAGTCCAGCCTTGGCTACATGAGGCCATCTCTCAAACTTTAGAAAGAGGGAAAAGAGAAGAAGAAAGGCAGGAGTGAAAAGAGTTCATGTACAAGTTTCACATATGTATGTCAACTCTAGGTATGCACCTTGTTCAAAACTATAGAACACTTTCACATCCTCAGGCTTCCTGGGGCTTCGGGAGGTCAACACCTCATCACTCTTCTGCCTTCTATCATCACAGATTAGTTTGCCTGTTTCTGAATTTTACAAAGATAGAAACAATATCTACTCCTTATGTTCTTTGTATCTGAGGGATTTCTTTTCTCATTACATTTTCCATATGTATATGCAGAGTTGCTTATTGTAGTAGCAGTTTTTACTTCAGTTCCCCTTCTTTTCCTCCTTTTGTGCCTCCCTTTCCTCCTTGTAGTAAAGTTCTCTGTTCATGTTTAAATAAAATATATTACCCAGTCTATTTTTTAATGGCATCTGGGTTATTTCTCCTTTGGGGCTAAGATAAACTATACCACTAAGGTTCAAGCCTTTTGGAAAATGACTTCTCTACATTTTCTTAAGTATAGTCATTTCAGAATCACTAGTAGATATCTACTGGGGCACTTTTGACTCTCATGCAGCCACTGCAAATCATGTCTCCTGTCCTGGCATCTCTGTATCACTTCAAATACAGGTTGAGACGCTGTGAGCACTCAGTGCATCTAGCCCAGGTATAGCCCGCGCAGTCGTCTCGCCAGCAAGAAGACACGCAGACACTAGGTTCCTTCTGTAGCAACGTTTATTGTCTCCATCCATAGGGAAAAAAAGGGTCGAGCCCAAAATCCGCACTGCTTATATACACCACAGTGCGGCGAATCTGCCCACAGCGTGGCGTGTCTGCCCATGATTGGCTGTTCGCTCATTACCCTACATAACACCCTGAAATGGGCCGTGACATGGCATCTTTTTCACTCTACGCACATGCGCAAACAGTTCTCTACGCACATGCGCAAACAGTTGTTTACTAGGCGTCGACAGCGGAAGTAGGCGCCATCTTGCCATGGCGAATGCCTCTCCAGCTTCACCGCTCCCCACACCCAGGGGCGTGGCACTCCTCCTATCATGGGATCGGCCATGTCGGCTTCCACATGATGAGAGGACTTCAGCTTTTGGCAAAATGTGTTTATATCTTCTGGTATTTTCTATCAAAGACAGAATTCAGATATTCTGGCAAAATTTTACCAAATTCTAAATGGCATATACCATCTGCCAGTGTGTGCTCTGTGTGCTCTGTGTGGTCTGTGTGGTCTGTGTGTGTGTGTGTGTGTGTGTGTGTGTGTCACTGAAGATGAGCCATGAAACCCTGAAGATACTAGGGCAAATACTCTACAGTGTAGAGTCTACACTGAATGCATCCCAAGCTCCGTCTTCCAGATTGTCATCTTCATCCTGTATCACATGCATCATCACTGACTCCTTTCCTTGGGCTTACTTTTTAAAACTGTAAGCTTATTTTTTCAGGAGAATTGTTACATTAGTATTAAAAATAATATCACCACTCATAAATGAAAAGGTGATTATAGGAGATGAACACAATAAAAATGAAACAATGATGTTAAATTGTAACTATGCAATATGAAGTGCTGAAGCTCAGACCTATTGTAACCAATGAAACATTAAAGACAAGGCGAGATTAGCCAGTGTTGAAAAGGTTTTCTAATAGAAAACATACTCCCTATGAAATAAATAGAATTATTTGCAGAATTGAAAGGAGGGGGCTGGGCATGCAGCTCAGTTAGTAGGACACTTGCCTAGCATTCACCAAGACCTGGGTTTCATACATAACACAGCATACATCAAATGCGCTGGAGTACACCTGCAGTTCCAGCCCTTGACAGGTATAGGTGGGAGAATCAGAAGTTCAAGGTCATCCTCAACTGCATAGTAAGTTCAAGGCCAGTGTGGATCACTTGGGACTTTGTCTAGAAAAGAAAAAAAATTAAAAATTGGTTGACTTTCTCACTGTACAATTCCTCTCGACTTCTTATCTCTGCGAGAGGGATGTGATATAAGTGATAGGAGCAATTCAAGATGAAGTGGTTTACTCAAAATCAGCCAGCAGCATAGTGATGAAGACAGAGTATTCTATAGGCTGCATATTGTAGATTGCTCATTCATTCCCTCATTCACTCAGCACACACACACACACACACACACACACACACACACACACCAATGACAGTTTAATGAATGCCAGGGAAGGGAGACAAGCTGCTTGCAAAATAGCTACTGTCACAATTGAAAAGGTGCTTGGAATCTACTCTTTTCTGCTTTGAAGTGGAGGGTCTCTGTTCCAGGAGCAAGAATGGAACCCAGAACCAGAAGGCCTCTTGTTTTGTGTCAAACCTCTGTGGTCACTGTCACCTGTTCAGGGCTGCTCCAAGTCTCCTCCTAGAGGAGGCTGAAGCCACCCTTCCATACTGACATGCCCGTTGCTCTCCCATCTCTGGGCTGCGGCATCACCAGCAGCTGTGAGTCTGCATGACTCCTGGGAAATAGTTCATATTTATGCTTCTGTACATTGTTACTGTCTTTTTGCTGTGTTTTCTAGTGATAGACAGCAGTGTAGCTGTCTAGTAACAGACAGCTCTGCTTCCTCAGGATAGCAGTCAGGTTAGATCGGAGTTTTAAAACACTGGAAGTGGCCAGTCTTTACATCCTGAAAATTGTGAATTGAATTAAGCACACATGCCAAGACTCTAAATACAGTCATAATCACACTAGGTATGGCTTAAACAACACTCAGATGAAAAGATAAAGATGATCAGATAAGACTTTTAAAATAAAATAGACTACATGCTGGTTATAAAAGATACCCCTAAAAGATACAAAAACATGGAAATAAGATCAGAAAATATGTACTCTAAATTCTGGCCAAAAGAAAAAATATATATAGTTCTACTGGTGTCAGACAATACAGAATTTAGGCCAATATAAGAGGGGGAAAGTTCATACTGAAAACAAAAGTTAAATCCCTCAGAAAGCTATGATAAAATCATAAACATCATATATACCACCTCTGGTATGTATGTATATAAGTATGTATGTATGTGGCAAAATTTAACAGAACTAAAAAGATGAATAGGCAAATTTATAAATATTGTTATGGAAGAGTTTTATACCATATATGCATACATCTATGTGCCTTCCTCATTTTCTAAAAGATTTCTCAAATTTTTTGCGTTTGTCTAGAAATAGGGCTGAAGAGATGGCTCAGAGGTTAAGAGTACTTGGCTACTCATTCCAGAGGACCTGGGTTCAATTCCTAGCACTCACATGGCATCTCACCACTGTCTGTAAATCTAGTTATGGGAGACCTGATACCCTAATACAGACCATGCATGCACGCAAAACACCAAGGCAATAAAAAAAATAAGTAAATAAATAGTTAGAAATAGTACTTATCACGTATCCTAAAGAACTGATTAAAAAACGAATGCAAGTTTTAATTTGCCGAAACCTAATGAATGGCAGTGGCTATTCTATATTGAGCGGAAATAAAATTGGCCTAAATGGAAAATGGTGCCAAATAAAGCAGGTGAAAGAATCATATTATCCTTTCCTTCTTTAGCAAAGATTCATTAGCAACCACTGGTTCATTCCTGCATGTCCCTCATGCACCATCCGTGTAACAGGTACTGTTCTTGGTACTTAGTAAATTCAGTAAAAACGGGAAAAAAAATCCAAATGAAAGAAGGGCAAAAACCACTGCCTTTATGAAGTTTACATTGCATGTGGATATTATAGCATAAAAGAAATTGGCAAATGCAAAATATTAGCAAAAATAAGGGCCACAGAGAGGGAAAAGCAGGGATTAGGACCGGGATGAACCAGATGCAGGTCTGAACTTTTTTAATTGTAGCAAAATATATACAACATAAAATTGACCATTTTAACCACAGAGTTATTTAATGCAGAGTTCAGTGACATTAACTACATTTATATTACTGGGTAATTATCACCAGTACGTACCACCCAGACTTTTACATAATAACAAAATAACATAACACGTAGGCAACTGAAGGTAGTTAGCTCCAGTCTGCCAACTCAAGTTTTGTCTCTGGGACTCATATGCTAGAAGGGTGAATCGACTCCTACAAGATGACTTCTGGTTTCCACAATATGTGTTGTAGCATGCACATGCCCACACATACCCATCATGCACTTGCAGGATAAATTAATAAATGTTTAAAAGGTAGAAAATGGAACCCCCAGTCCATTAAACACTGACTTCCTATTCTCCCCAGGCTCTAGCCCCTTGTAAACAGTATGACTTTCTGTCCCTCTAAACAGGACTCCTACAGGGCTACTCTGGGTATCTTAAAAAGCAGAGAAAGACTCCACTTCTCTAAGTGAAACACTCGAAGGATGCTAAAATAAGCAAGCACTGTTAACTGCCTAACAAAGCCTCCTCCTATAAACTGAGTGAGGTGGCCTAAGGCACTTAGGATGTAAAGGCAGGAGGACCTGGAATTCAAGGGCAGTCTGGGTTTCATGAGACTGTAGAGAATATGAAAGTGGAGAGAGAAAAATTCTGACAGTGGAAAGGTTTAAGCCTGGGGAGACAGGGGAGATGAAGGGAAAAAGAAAGACAAGGGGCTGGGGTGAGAAATTTGCTCGTTTTATTTTGGATAGACTTTCATGGGGATCATAAGAGGGTGGGATTGGCCCCTAAATTTAATATCCCTCTGCTTCTGTAGCATTCTCTGCTGGGTCTCAGCTTGAGGTATGAACAAAATAGGATAGAAAAAGCCTGGGAAACAGTCAGGTGGCCATTTTTATTTCAGAATCATAATAATAAGCTTACTTTCTGTGTTAAAAATAAAAATAGGAGAGAAGAGAGACACACAAAGGGTCACATCTGGGTCTGTGGCCCTACAACAGCTGGGGTCTGTGCTGATGTCTGTGGACCATATTGACTCTGAAGGCCATGCAGATGTCAGTGGTCAGGGCTACTGCCTGAGACCATGTTGAAGGCCAGAGATCATATTGATGGCCAGAGGCCATATTGACATGGCAGAAGGGCATTGTTGGAGCAAACTGATCTGCCTGGTCTGTGCTGACACCTGAGGTCATGGTGATGTCCTGGCTCCAGCTGCCACTGAGAGCCACGTCTGGGTCTGTGGTTCTTCTGCAGCCGGTGTCTATGTCTGTATGTGGCCTGAAGTGCCACCAGAGACTATATGGATATATATGGTCTGGGATGCCAACTGAGACCATGTGGATGAATGAGGGCCATGCTGCTATCCAGGGGTCAGAATGTCTGGGTCCATGGTCCTAAGACAGTCAGGGTCTGCATTGGTCTCTACAGCCTGTTTTATCACCAAGATCCATGTGGATGTCCCTTAATTGAACTCAGTGCTGAGTCAATTGCCTCGAACTCCTTGGGACAGCTTTTAAACATATCTTCACACCAGCTCTCCAGATTGAAACTTTGGATTCAGTGGTTCCAGGGTGAAGGGAAGAGTCTAGATCTTGAATAGGCTCGCCTGGTGATTCTGAAGAGAAAGCAGAGCTGACAGCATTGGGCAATATTATAAGTTTAGGTTTATGTTTTTTAAAAAATTATTTTTTATGAGTATGTGGGTACCTATGTGAGCTCCTGTGCGTCACATATAGTAAGTGCCCTTAACTGCTCAGCCATATCTCTAGCTGCTGGGTTTGTATTTTATAGTAACCTCCCTGGCCTCACTGTGTAGGGGAAGTGCACAGAGTTACAAAACACTCTAGGCAGAAGAACTGGTCCCAATCTCATCTGATAAGCATTCCCTGGATTGCATATCCTAAGAGTATCATGCATGCTCTGTTTCTCTTTCTGTTCATTCAAACATTAGGTATACACCTACTGTTTGTACCTAGATTGGAGTACTGGGGAAGTCTTTCCCATGGTGCTGGAGTTCAAATCCACATCCTCCAATATCCTAGGCAAGTGCTCTATCACTGAACTGTGTCTCTAGCCTCAGGCCTTTTCATTTCCAATACTCTGCTCTTATTTGGCCTTTTGGGAAAAGATATCACCGAATAGGGCATGGTAGAAATGGTGTGAGTTCTAAGCTCAGGCTATGAACACCCTGGAAGCTCCTTCTTATGATTCTCTCAAAATCCTGTTGATTTTATCAACAATTTGGATTATCTTGCCAGAGGAAAAGCAGTCTGTAACAGGCATGTGCCACCTTTCTGGCCTGGAAGATGACCACAGATATATGCATGTATGAGTTACTTTTCTATTGCTGTGATAAAACACCATGACAAAAGGCAACATAAGAATGAGAACATTTAATTTGACTTATGGTTCCAGAGGGACAAGAATCCATGATGGCAGCAAGCAGGAGACATGGAGGCATGAACACGAAGCTTACATACGTGCAAGCATGAAGCCGAGAAAACAGAAAATTATGTGAACCCTTTAATTCTCAAAGCCTGCCTCCTCTCTCTTTCTATGTTTAGTCAATTCTTAGTTATCACAGCTCAGGAATGTTTTCCCTGGTTTGGATTCACTCCCTGCATTTACTGCTCCTGGTAGCACTGCCGTCATTATGGTTTTCTATGTATTCATTTTCATTATACACTCCACTATAGTCTCTTTCCCTCAAAGTTGCCTGTGAGTTCCCAGAGTCTATGGACAGTTCCAAGCACATTGTAGATGCTCACTGAAAACATGTTAAATAAAACCTTCTATTTTAGTCCTGGAGGAAAGAGGTCTTGGGGTTCTTTTAAAATGGAATCCTTCATACTTGTCTTCTCCTCCCAACTTGCAGGAGAATTGGAAAAAAATGTAATTGTTGTTAATTCTAGGGTGGCAACAGTTGGCTTTGAGGGGAATTCTTCATCTCTCCTTCCCTAAAATGGCCCCAGGCAGTTTCCTAGCAGCTACAATTACAGTGGACTACGTAATCTAAAGACAGAAAGTCCTGTCTAGAGTTAAATCATGGATATGTAAACATTTCTACAACAGTAACCTCACAGCAGTCTCCAGCCTGATAGATGCACAGTGCTGGTAATGATGCCAGCACTGAGTTCAATTAAGGGCTATTTACACAAGCAATAGGGAGCTATTTTCTGCTTTTTTTCTCAAACAGTAGGCCCAGGCTCCAGGGACTCTGTTATTTCACATTATATGTCTAAAGCTCTGATATAGCTATGGTTTTTCTTTTTTCCTCTCTTCTCTTCTTCTTCTTTTTTTTCTTTTTAAGACACAGTTTTACTGTATAGCTCACGCTGACCTCAAACGCATAGCAATCCTCCTTAGCTTCCCAAGGGCTAGAATTATACTGAGACCTGATCTAACTCTTCAGTTTCATAACTGCAAGATTAAATGAGATAATCATTGGGAAAGGCCATTGGTCATTAGAATGGTAGAAGGCATAGGGGGTAAGCAAATGATAAGTCTCAGCTGTTCGTATCATGTCACCATCACCGTCATCATTGTGACTGCCAGTCACCATCACCCTCATCCTCATCAGCAGCACACTCCCCTCCACTCTAACCAGTGAGGAGGAGAGGCCTGCTCTCAGATCTCTTACATCCATCCTCTGCTGACTCGGGATGGGAGAGGTTCTCTCAAAATAGCTCATGAGGGGGATGTTTTGAAAGACACCTTAAGTATTTATTCTTGAGCCACAGGCTGAGAGCACCTTATGGGCCAGGCATTCTAACAGATGCTGGGACACACAGGTGAATGGCAGAGTCTCCGCCCTGGGAGGCTACAGGAGAGAGGTGATATGTGCTGTGGTACAGGTTGACCACCACTAATTTCAGGGAACAACAGGAATACCTAAGAGGGGCAGATGTCACTCTAAAAAACGGTCAGAGATGGTTTCCTCTGGGCCTCCAGAGGTTCCCCGTGAAGCCCTCATTAATTTCACACAGAATGGAAAGGGCTTTACTTGCTTAAGTGATTGTTGCAGTGACCCAATTGTGTGATCCTTTTATCACAAGGGCCCATTATAGCTAGAAGTGAAGCCTTTAAAATTAACAACCTAAGAACAGAAGGTATTTTTTTTTCTAATGCTCAGCAGTTCCAGAGGAAAGACCATTGAGAGCTCATCTCCAGGGTCCTTGGAGGAGGGGGTACTACAGCAGAGAGTGTTGCAATCATGGAAAGATGGGGAAGACATTCTCATGACCTGGGCTCTGTTTTGGCTGTGCCAGTTAAGCCTGTGTATGGTGTGGCTCCAATCATTAGCATTTATTGACTTCACAAACCCTGCTTGAGGATGTGTGCCAGTTACCTTAGCTTTTTGTTTTGTTTTGTTTTGTTTGGGTTTTGGCTTTTCAGAGCTGAGGACTGAACCCAGGGCCTTGCTCTTGTTCTTGCTAGGCAAGCATTCTCCCACTGAGCTAAATCCCCAACCCTCAGCTCAAGGATGTATAGCAATTATTTCCAGCTTAGGTGACTCATTGTTCTCTACAAGTTTCTCACTGTCCCCTCCCTGCTGGACACTTTTCCTTGCTCTCCCAACAAGGAGGAATAGAGACAAAGCCAAACTTGCCCTGGGTTCTCCTCCAAGGTATTTACTATTCTCTCTCCTGTCTTTATTGCTTAGTAGTTTGAAAAACAATTATTATTATTTTTTTAATGCTGATACTATTGTCTTAGTGTGTTTTGTCCTCCTGTAACAAAATGCTTGACAATGGAACTTGGGTAATTTATGAAAAATAGGTAGGAATTAGGGATATAGCTCAGTTGATAGAGTGCTGGCTTAGCATATATGAAGTCCTGGGACCATTTCCCAGCAATGCATGAAACCAGGCATTATGGCAAAGACCTATAATCCTAGAACTTTGTAGGAAGAGGTAAGAGAATCAAAAGTTCAAAGTCATACTACATATAAAATCAGAAGCCAGTCATAGAGCAGGAGGAGAAAGAGACAGTAAAAGGTGGGGAGGGAGAGGAAGGAGGGAGAGAGAGAGAGAGAGAAAGAGAGAGAGAGAGAAAGAGAGAGAGAGAGAGAGAGAGAGAGAGAGAGAGAGAGAAAATAAAATGAGAGCTGATCTCATCAGGAACTCATCCTTATAATAATGACATTCATCTAGTTACAAAGTCACTTTCCTCATGGCTCCATCACCTTTCATGGGCCTACATCTTAACCCTATTTCATTGGCAATACATTTCCAACCCGTAAACTTTGCTAGACACATTAAAACTGTAAGAACTGCATCTTTAAAGAGAAAAATAAGGTGGGACATATATGGTGGCACATGCCTGTCACCCCAGCAGTGGGAAGAGAGAGGTTGGAGGTTAAGAGTCATGGTTACCCTCTGGTCCATAGTAAGTTGGAAGGCAGGCTGGCCTATAGGAGACCTTTTGATCTTCCTAGCAGCAGTATGAAAGGGATGCTTGTATTGATCCCATTTTTTATTCAGGAACTAAGGCTCAGCACTTTAAGATATGATGTAAAATCACACTGCTTGTAGGTAGTTGAGTCAGAATTTAAGCTAAGGCTACCAATGTCAGTGCAGGTTCTCTCTCTCTCTCTCTCTCTTTTTTTTTACAGAATAGTATAAATGTTTATTTTCTGTATGATTTGTTCTTCTGCCTTGCTTTTATAATATAGAAAAGTGTATTTTTTGAATAGCTCTAGTAAATATAATCTTTCTACTTTGGGATGTAAATAGGGCTTAAAAATTATAGACCGAACCCTCCCCAAATAGTCTTTTGAAATTGGTGATTTAATGTGGTTATTAACTTTGTTCAGCAATTTGATGCAAATGCCTAATACAAAAAGTTGTTGAGTTAGAACCACAAAAAAGGAAAGGGACTGATACGTTAAAAGCTTCTTAAAAATCAAAACTAGTAGCATTGATTGCACCTTCAAATTTTTATAAGCAAAACAATCTTAAGCAATGCCATCATACATAATCTACAATTATAATAAAAAAATTCACATTTTGTGCATACTGTATATAAATGCACATCACAATGGTGCAATTAGAATTAACACATAATATATACAAAATGAACAAAGTTTAGGTTTAGAC
>NW_022196913.1:102496648-102504540 GCF_008632895.1 Mastomys coucha | reverse complement strand
CTCACTACAATTCTAGAAGCTGCTAGGAGGCCCACTTCAGTAAACCAGCTAAGAGTCACATATCGATTCAAACTCAGTTCAAAAGGTTTGCAGAGAAGTGTGTGCATAACGCTTCATCGTACCTAATCTCACAGCTGTGTCCTCACTTCTCCGTCAAACCACACTTTAGACCTGGTGCTTATGAGTTCATCATCACGACACAAAATGTTTACTTCAATTCAGTCTCTTATTTTAGTAATTAGCCATTATCACTTTGACAATTGTTGTAGAGCATACCACTTCCTTCAGAGACAATGAAGACAGACCATGTCAGCCATTCCTTATCTGAGACCAGCACAGGTTCTTAACCACTCACTTCTGCTGATTGGTGTGGGCTTAACCCACTTCCTTCCCTCCTTTCCTCAGATCCCCCACAGTGTTTGCTCTGCATCAAACATCTCCCTCTGGCCTAAAGTAGAACCTCTTAAGACACTTGATAAGGTCTGGGTCTCCATTGGTCAAGGGTTTCCTGGAAACCCTTAAGTTCTCGTGGAATCCATGTTCCCGCTGTTTTGTGTCCTGTGGGGGCTGGAATCAGGATCTTTGCTTTAGCTTTGGCTAAGAGACAAGGGGATGATCCAGGCTAGGAATCAAGTCATAAGCAGCAAAAAGAAGGTGAAAGAATTTGGCATTCTGTTTGATACCCCAAAGGGGGCTAACAGAGGAAATAACTGTATTAGTTCCATTTCTTATTGCTGTGATAAAACACCCCCAACAAAAGCAACTTAAGGAAAGAAGGAAGGAAGGAAGGAAGGAAGGAAGGAAAGGAGGGAGGGAGGAAGGAAGGAAGGAAGGAAGGAAGGAAGGAAGGAAGGAAGGAAGAGGTCATTTTGGCTCCGTTTTCGGGTAGAGAAATCACGACGGTGGTAGCTTTGGGGAGAAGCTCGTAACATTGAATCTGCAGTAAAGAATCTGTAAAGAGAGAGGCACCATAGTGGTTTGCTCACCTTCCTCACTCTTTCTGTGGTCTGGGATTCCAGCCCGTGTGAGTGGTATTGCCCAAAATTGAGGTAATCTTTCCAACCTCAGCTAACCTAGTCTAGAGAATCTCTCACGAGCATGGCGAGGGCTGGTCTCCTAGGTGATTCTAGATCCTGCCGAGTTGACTATATTAACCATTGAAGTGGAAACTGAAGTGTTCTCTGGAAAGTCAGTTGGATGGTAGTTTGAGTGAGGCAGATTCGTGAAGAAGTGTTTAGCTGAAGCAGACACAGGAGAAAGGTGTCCTGCTAAAGCAAGCAGGTGAAAGAACATGTGATGAAGGATTCTCGGCTAAGAACACGCATGTATTAGTCCACCTTATATTGTGTAATTAAACTCCCTTTGTCAGGACTCCGTAGAGAAAACTGCACAAAAGAACCTTTGGTGATTTTATCAGTGGAGACAGTTGCACGTGCTGAGGCAAGGCACATGGAGGACACATGATATTTAAATAGGAGGGTACAAATAGGACTGGATGGACAGTGACAGAGAACTTGGCTTGCTGGTACAGTACAAATATTGCTGGTACAAGTATTGCTAGCTGTGCAATATTTGTCTGTACAAGACAACTTATGTTTCCCTGAGAGAGGCACAGCAGAGAACTTCCCCTGGTTCCTTCTGGTCCCTCCTGCTGAGGCTGAGGCCTAGCTGTCTCTGCTAGGTAGTGCCATCGCTGCTGATTCAGGTTACTATCTGTCTCTGCCTAACTGGACTGCTGATGAAGTGTTTGCGAGTGGATCGAGCTGCTGCTGCCAACCTGTGAACTGAACTGCTGATTTCCAGACAACACAGACAGGAGTTGCTCCAAAGAACCTTTCTAAACAGGTCCACTTCCCCATATCCTTTCTTTCCCACTACCTCTGGTGGGTGGTGGGCTAAAAGGGAGGTCAAAGCATTTAAAAACAATCATTAAAAATAGCTTTAGAAAAAAAATTAAAGTTACTGCCGGGCGGTGGTGGTACACACCTTTAATCCCAGCACTTGGGAGGCAGAGGCAGGAGGATTTCTGAGTTTGAGGCCAGCCTGGTCTACAAAGTGAGTTCCAGGACAGCCAGGACTATACAGAGAAACCCGGTCTCAAAAAAAAATTAAAGTTACAAACCATCACAGTAATCAAGAGCTTTTTTTAAGTCAGAGCAATTTTTTAAATGAAAATTCTAAGACAAACAAAACACTGATATTTTAACTATATGAGACTGGCTTGTCTTTTGGCCTTAGGCTATGCTGCAGCAACGCTGCTGGGTTTATCTCTTCCCCAAATGGACAGCCCCTGGATGTTGCCTCCCAATACTTTGTGTTACTGGCATGTTATTTGTCTTTTGGAGACAGACTTGACACATAGCTCAGATTGGCTTCAAATTCACCACATAGCCCAGGTAGGCCTCCCCAAGGCTGGAATTACAGGCACGTGCAACCACCCTGAGTCTACACCACACTCTTGAGCCAAAGATTCCTTTGGGCCTCTTCCTTTCCTCATATTGATCTCTTTTTGTGAAAGGCCATTTGTGACGGTCAGGGGTAACCATCAACTCAAGAGAATCTAGAATTACCTGATAGTTCTCTTGGTTTTATTAATCAAGGAGGGGAACACTACCCATTCTGGTTGACACCCATTCCCTGACTGAGATCCTTGACTCTCCCTGTGGAGAAAGGAGCCTGTGTTCATTGCTCTCTGTTTTCAGAGTGTGGATGCGCTATAAGATCCCACTGCCTTGACTCCCCTATTGTAATGATATACCCTGAACTCTGAGCTAAAATGAACTTCCCAAGGCTCTGGCGCCCCCGAGACATGCCTCATAAACTCACCTTCCCTTTGTATAACACTTCAGTTTCCTCATGTAAGTGGGGATGGCAAATAGTCCCTACATTATAGCTTTGTTATAGTGGTGTGAACGTTAAATGATTGTTAATACAATAAATACAGGTTCTTCCTAAAAGTGACAACTCATTCCCTTACCAATGGGGATGGGATCCCACCCCACAAGGTGACAATCATTTGACATGCTTCACACATATTTCCCAAAGGCCAGGGGTACTTTTTAACCTTGTCTGGAAGAAAAATTTGCTCACATTTAGACCTACTTCACCCATATTTCTAATCACTCAAGCTCCACTGCAGACTCTACCTCCACCTGCTTGGTAAATATTCCTTAGGATTCTGGCTCCAATCTCTTGCCCCCCTTTGTGCAGTTTATGTGAAAATGTCCACCACCTTCAGGATGTCCTCTTGTCTTTAGTATGTTTGTGGGGTCGATATCTACAGGCCCTAATTTCAAAATGGTTACTGGATGTAACATCAAAGCCTAAATACTACTAAGAGTAGCAACTGATGACTGATGACCACCACTCTGGCTGAACCCAGTACTTACATGAATTGTTAATTTCATTCTCAAAAACTTCATTTTACAGATAAAAACAAAACTATAAACTGTTTAAGCCCAGAGAAGGGAAAAAAGTCTTGAAAGGTCAATAAAGACAGAGGATTTGAACTGGAAACAAATGTTTCTATACAAACATTCTATTTTTTTTTTTTTTTTTGAGGATTTAGGGGGAGGGGTTCCTTTTGAGGCAGATCTCAAGTAGCCCAGGCTAGAACTCCATATGTAGCCAGGATGATGTTTAACTCGTGTCTGTCTTCACCTTTGAAGTACTGGGATTATAGTCCTGTACTACCATATCTGTTTTGTCTAAGATAAGTCTCCCTATGTAGCTCAAGTTGGCTTCAAACCTATAATCTTCCTGCCTCAGCCTATAGAGCAATAGGAGTATAGGCACGTAGTACCATGCCCAGCTCGAGTGTTCTACCCCCACGCCACCTCCCCCCCCCCCCCCCCCCCCCCCCCCCGTGTGTGTGTGTGTGTGTGTGTGTGTGTGTGTGTGTGTGTAAGCCAGAGATTGACATCAAATAGCTTTCTCAATCTCTATCTCCATTTTTATTAATATTAATTATTATTAATATACATTCTCTCATTGAACCTGGAGGTCACTAGTTATGCTAGATTACTGGCCAGCAGACCCAGAGGTCTTCCTGTCTCTGGCTCCCTAGTTCTTGGATGACAAGGAAGGCTTTTTACATGGGTGTTAGAAATTGAACTCAGAGTCCTTATGCTTGGGCAGTACGTACTTTGCAGACTGAGCCATCTCCCCAGCCCCCAGAGTATTCACTTTCTAATAATTTTATGATTAGTTGAGGATGAGAAAAAGTTGAAAGAACAGAGCTTCTGACTGGGTGGCAATTTTACTGCCAGGAGACATTGGACAATGTCTAGTGATAGCTTTGGTCCTGACTAGGTTTTGCTGCTGACATCCAGTGGATTGCAGCCAGGCATGTTGTTCAACGTCCTACAATGTGTACGAAGCCCCTTATAATAAGGTATGAACTTATTATACCAACAGCTCTGAGAATGAAACCCGGCACTGGAGAAATCCAAGCAAAGCAAGACAGTGAGGAGCTGGCATAGGGCATTGCCTTTTTAGGTGTCAACTCCCCCTCTTACCAACTGTGCAGACTCCTCTACCTCCCCCTTCCTCCGCCCTCAAGCCTGGCCCATACCCCAGCCCTGCAAAGCCTGAGACTCTTACCCACACCCACACTGCCTTCTCTGCGCTAAGCACAAACAGGAACTCATTATCTTCCTCCTCAGAACCTTCTCCTTCTCGCTCTTTATGATGGTTAAAAATACCCCCCTCCTCCTCCTCACAGGTGAGCACCATTGTCCCTCCTATGTGCCCTGCACCCCCATCAGCCAGCTGTCTCCTAACTCTTCTCTCAGCCTCACTGCTCCTGATTCACTAACATACTTGGAGCCAAAATAGCTTCTTATTCTGTTATGGCCATGAGGTTGAAGGCGTTTTTGTATCAACCTCATTTGATTGTCCAGATCATGAATTTCGTAAGTACTTCAACTAGGGGAACTTTAGAGACCCACCTAATTCCTAGTCTATGAATATAGGATAAATTCATGATACCCTGGATATTACCAGCAGGCCTTCCCCTCCAGTGGACAGAGTGGCTCTCCAATAGTTCAGAGCCTGCCCCATCCCACTCTCCTCCATGGGGCTCCCAGTTCTGCCCCTGTAACTACAACTGCTCCAAAGGAACCTTCCAGTCACCCACAGATGCTGGCATGCCTGGCCATCTTTGAGAAGCCTCCACCCTTGCCTCCCACGTGCTAGACAGCCACATTTCTCAAAAGAGTTGTCTACACTTGCAGGCTCCCACTCACTCCTCAACCCACTGCAATCTGGCTTCCGATCCCTTTGCTCCATCCACACAGCCCTGGTAAAAGTCAGTAGCTTTGTAACTGTCCAATGCGATAGATACCTTTTAATCCTCACTGGACTGGATTTTCCGGGGTACTAATGACTGTTGGCCATCCCCTCTCTTTGGGAGTCATTTCTTCCCTTGAACCCCTGGCTCTTTCCTGCTTCCCTCTTCCTGCTGTTTAAGGATATATTCAGCTACAGCTGGTACTCATGGCTTCAACCACCAAGAAAGGCATCATGGGTAGCAAAGAGTCTGGAGTCTACAGCTCCTCCACTCACTAACTGTTTGGCCTCAGGCAAGTTACTCAATATTCAGGTGCCTCAGTTTCCTTAACTACAAAACAGTGCACAAGTGTTTTAGTCTTTTTGGTTTCTGTTACTGAACATGCACCTTTCTTCTAAGGATTCAGAGCCTTCCAGTATTACCCAACCAAGAGCCTGTTCATGTTGTCTTGGCTCAGGCACGCAGGGAGTGCCCAGACAGTCAGTATCCATGAATGCATAGATAAAATGCTGTTCTGAATTGCCCTGAAGCAAACCGGGAGGCCAGGAGTTAGGTGCAGTTAACTTCATCTGGGAAGTGAACCCAGGAAGAAGAAAGGAAGGAGGAGAAAGGGGGGTGAATAGTGAAAGAATAGGTTAATGCAGTTACTGCTGGAGGCCTCTGGCCTCAATCCCATGATGTTCCTCTGAGAACAATCTTGAGATCATTTTGTACCTGCCCCCCTCCCCACTAGAGGACAGAGGACTTTATCCCCTTTTTGGGCTGGGGAATTGTCCTAGGGCTGTAGGGTTACTAAGTGGGGCAAGATCCTGCTACCCTGGAGGAACTCCAAGTAAAGAGATGTGTACTGGAGGGGGACAGAGGGCACCATCTTGCAGCTGCAGATGTCATTAGAGGTGAGCCCAGGTTATTAGAGCCAGCTGTCACCTAGACATACACTCATTGTTCTGCTTACTTTAAGGGCTCCCCCTACTTCCTGGAAGTGTTACTCAACTTCTTTGTACCCCTACCCCAACCCATGCTCTTTACAGTCCCATGGCATGACCCTGATGAGACCTTGCCTCTCAGTCTTCTCAATGGTAATTTCTTGCTGTGCCTGGAAACTATTGGGTCCACTGACCAATGCTAAACAGATTAAATTCACCTTGGTCCCAAGGCCTTGCTTAGAGACAATGGTCATTAATGTGGACCCTTCTCTTCATTTCACTGCAGGAAGGCTTGCCACTTAATAGGACATCTAATGCAACCAGTAGTCTTTTGGTTTTTGAGACTGGGTCTTAAGCATCTTAGGTGTGGTTCAAATCCCCTACGTATCTAAAAGCGACCTTGAACTCCCCATCCTTCCAAGTGCTGGGATTACAGGCATGTACCACCATGCCCTGGCCCAATATATAAGGCCTTTAATGAACAGATGCTGAGGAAACACAGAGGAGGAAATAATTAACTGATGATGTGCCAATGAGACTACAGTTACCTCCACTGACAGTCCTAATTATTCACAGCATTCAATTCCCAGGACCATTAGTAGAGCCCACTGGCGCTTCTTCCATTACACTGAACATTCCACTTCAAGTCTCTGAGTGAAGGATTCAGGGAGCCGAGGGAGAGAGTGAATTGGCATGCTTGGATGACGGATAGATCTGGATCTCTAGTCTTTGCCCCTTATATCCAACATGGGCTGACTGAGGGGCTCCCATGTGCTAGTATGGTTCTTGGCACTGGGAGTGGGAATAAAAGAGACTGTCAAGAAGTCTGCTGTGACACAGCTTTGCCAAGGGGAAATGATAAGCAAGCATCCAGAAAGATAAAATAGAGACAGGAGCCATAGCTTCATAAAGCAATAGGACCAGGGATGGGAAACTGGGAGAGGTGAGGATGGTGAGGATGTGGGGGACAGACACAGTGGATCAAATAGTGAACTGTGAGGGCCCGACTTCTGCTCTGTGATTTATCTGCCAACCTTGGTTGGGTAGAAGTTCTTTCCGAAAGGATGGTAGCTGTGAGGGCCAGGCATCCTGGGCTCCTGGTGCCCAGCTTGGAGTTTTTCCTGTGACCTGTAACCACAGAAGTGTTGGAGAAAAAGGACATGGCTTTGGGAGGCAAGCACAGGTCTGTTCGTCGTTTGGAGACAAGCTGGTACCCAAGTTTCAGTTCCCAGCATGTTCATTTCAGTTCTCACTTATGCGCACGTGGTCCTTCCTCTAAGTCTGGGAGTCAGAGGAATCTGAAACCCTCAAGCAAAACCACCGAACTGCAGCCTCCAGGTAAAATGTGGCATTTCCTCGGGGAAACCACAATGAATCATTCCCAATGGCCGCCCAGATTCCCGGGTTGGTTCTCCGAAACCTCCTGGAACATCTCAAGACTTATTAACACGCCCTCCCCCAAGTCTCCCACCCTCAGGTTAAGAACAAAATCTCAAATCTTGTGAGGCCTGGTGAGCTTCTAATTTCACCAGAAAGGGGTCTGCGGAGAGGCTGACCTTTTCAGACAGCAGTTTCTGGAAGACTCAAAGAAAAACAATCACCAGTAATTAGGGAGAAACTGACACCACCGGGCCAGACCTGCCCTCGAGCTGTGTAGGTCCACACAGACAAGCAGA